>NW_016690244.1:3962968-4115194 GCF_001604755.1 Lepidothrix coronata
AACTTCTTTGCACTAAAATAACAGTAAGAGAAAATGTACATTACTCACCTGCTTTTGAAAATGTATCTGTGGCCAAGTTTCTGCATTAAAGTCGTAAGCATGTACAAGCAAGTAATAAATGAAATTTGCCGAGAAACAGTAGGATCTAGCATATATTTCTTCAAATTTAGGCAGCATAAACTGGAGCTGAAACCAAAGGTTTTTCAAAAAAAACATGTAGATTATGAAAAAAACAAATGTTTTTAGATTTTGTAACTAGAGAATATTTGGATTCCAATTAGAATTCAGTAGCATTTTTTAGAAACCCCAAGTAAAGGTACAGACAACTAGATACGGAGATTCAGAAAGCCTCTAACAGTCACACAGCTTATGTAGCAAGCAATGAAAATAAACATCAAACTGCACATTGAAGATTGAGGATGTTATGGTTTCTAAATTTTGCATGTCATCTCTACAGCATTGTTAAAACTGTGAAATGAAATTCTGAAACCTAGTCCAAGTGATAAGCATGTCAGAAATACTACGTGGTTCGAAGCACAATGGAAAAACAAATGCTGAGGTTGGTACAGACCCTCTGAAAGGTTCTGAATGCTTCTCCAGTCCATGTTATTTTTATATCCCTCCTTTACAGATTTAAAAAGGAAAAGAAAAACCCCAAGAACCCCAAAGAACAAACAAATAACCCACTTACCTGTGTCCAGCTCTGTGAACAGAAAAACCACATACTTGAATTGAAGTCATCCAGGGAAAAGTGCCCAGATAAATTCAAAGCATTAATTGTATAGTAGAATCCAGAGAAAGCCTATAAAAAGGGAATAGATGATAGGTTACTTTCAGAACTACAGAAATCAAAAGCAATAAAGCTCAAAAAGAAATGCTGTGTTTGCAAACCTACCACAAAATTCCCTTTAGCTTTTGGCTGATGCATTCCATTAAAAGGACAGTCTTCTCTGTCTCTGCAAGCAGTGGAGTTAAACAATAAAGAAACCATCTCGCGGCACAGACCTGGGTCTCCTGTTCCATGGAAATTCACAGGCTGGTTTGGGTAGTAATTTGCTGGTCTCAGAGACTGTGTACAAAGGCTGCCAGAGAAGTACTTCATCGTTAATGATGTATTATAGTTTTGAGGGTAACATGGATTATCCACACTGGAACTGGCATTTGATTTCTGGGGGAAAAAAAACAAAACCACAAGAAACCCCAAACAATAATGACTACTAAAAAGCAAGAAAGACCTAATTTGACATTAACTAATCCTTTAAAACTGCATATGCATGTATTTTTGTTCACTGTCATGACTAGTCAGTAAAACACTGATGATCACTGTAATTCATAGAAACTCCTTTCTCAAAAATTCATTGCCAACATCAGCAAAACACTTACAGGCCTTTTTGTCAATGGTATAGAACTCTCACCAATTTTTAACAAATATGAAGACCTTTGTATGAAATCTAAGTGTATTTGTCCACAACAAAGCACAACAGAGCTCTTACTGGGGTCTCCAAATGCCATCAAAGGAAAGAGAACACAAGCCTAAGAACCTGCTCAGATAATTACTGAACACCTGCAAGAGCAACATAGCAAAGGGTCTTAAACTGACCTGGAGCAGCAATGCTAAAAGCCTTTTCTCAGCTTCATCTCTGCCATAGCATTGGTAGCTGTGAGTGTAGACATTGTAGTTATAACCATACAACTTCACTTGCAAAGTGCTATTGAAGTGCTCCTGAGAGTCCTCTGGGATAAATGAAATTTGAGTAGAAGCTCCTCCAAGATCCAGTGCACCCACAGTTTCTTTTGTGTAAGGATGGATCCATGTTCTCCAAAGATTTCTCTACATGTCAATATAAAACCAAGACAAATTAGAAATGTCATCTCCTGTCCTCCCTTCAAGCTTTTCTACTCTTTACTTAAGTTTTTGAGATTTCCCCGTCTTTGTCCTGCACCCTTTCCAAAAAATCATAGCTCTCTGAGGAAAACATGCAGATGTTTTTACACAAGAGGGATGTACTTTCACAGAGTGAAATGGTCTTGAAAGATAGAAAAAGGAATGCAACATATAGTTTAACTCAACAGGACAGCACAATGATCAAAGCATAGAACTAGCCAGATCAATGTTTATCCCAGAATGTAGGGATTTGAAGTTCAGATACCCATGAGATCTTGAACAAATCTGGGTGGAAATAGCATGCAGATTTGCTTGTTTCAAGGCAAGAAGAAATATTAAAGGAACAGAATAATTAAGAGATCACATAGAAGAAGAGTGAAAATAAAGTGCAAAACACAGACAAGTCAAATGAAAGCTCCATCAAAGTTAAAAGAATGAGGACCCCTAATCTGCATATTTCCTTCACTGAAACTGCAGTGGCAATAAATCTGATCCATTCATCTGGCATTTCTCCCTATTGCCCAAAACATTTCCCAAGTTCCGTATTTGATAGTTACAGTGCCAAATATAGACTTAATGTAGTATTACTCACTGAGCATGATGAGATGAATGTATAGACAAGAAGAGAAAAGAAAGTTTATAGGCTAGCAAATATACTCACAATAAAATTCTACAGTGAAAGATTCCCATAAACAGCCCCTAGCAGAACTTAAATCTTAGCTCATTGTCACAAGAAAGGTGAAATTTTCTCTCTCCTACTAGTGATATTCCACACGTAGCTCTTCACACAACTCTCTAGACTAAACTGGTTTCACAGCTTTTTGCAGTCCATTCAGTAGTCCTTATGAATTTGCTATAGGAATTTGACATTTGGATTATTAAAATTCATGTGGTAGAAGACTGACACCACCCTGAAGTTCATGATGCCATTTTTGCTGCATGAAATGCACACGAGAAAAACGCTTCCAGAATGTGTGATTCCAGTACTGTTTTTCTTAACTTTGCAAGTCAGCAACACATTCAACCGTGAGCTATCACTCACAGCACCAACAAGTAATTCCTGCTTATTTAATGGCCATGATCTAACAGGAGCCATTCAACCAGGACAGCTTAACAATAGTCAGCAGTTTGGTTGAAATTTCTTTCAGCCTAGCGAGGCAATCTGGAATAAGTGCAGTTAAAGCTAAGGGCAGCACACTCCTGCCAGGAATGCAGATGAGCAGTTGCTGATCAAATTGGTACAGCTTTTACTCTGAATGAAATTATACTGAATATCTGCATATAAAAAGGGATCTTCCAACACATTCGACTACCTCCCAGCTATGAGTCTGCTGCCTGACCCTATTCCAAGTTCAAGGCCAGCTTAAGTATCTCTATATTGGTATCACTTGGTCTGTACAAGACAGTTGGTATCGCAGCCTACTGCTCCATAGCCTGCAGCTTTTCAGCAGTATTGGAATGAACTCTGTATGAATGATTTCTGGCTCAGCTGAGGCACATTTGGCCACATCAACTTAACCACCTTCAGTGCTTCAAACAGTCTCGTCTGCTTAAGACAAGTAAGACAACACTTCCAAACAATTTGGAGACTCCCTAAGCTGTGCACGTCCTTCACCAGTAGGGCTGCAAGGACAACAACCACCCAAGGAAGTCACAGAAAAGCAGAAGAGAACATGTTTAGCTGGCACCACTGTCAAGACAATCAACACCCATCACACTTAACATACCAATGCATTTAAGGGCAATCTAACTTTTCATTTCTAGGTAAGGCGTCCAGTGTCATTTAGGGAAGAGCTCTTTTTTGTGTGTCAGCCATTTTACCTTTGCCATATCACGTTCCTGTAACAACATAGTCTTTGATTTATGTTTGCTTTGTTCTATTACTGGCACAAAAAGACTCCGTTAGAAATTTCCGTGCAAAAGAGAAATCACAACACTATGATGCTTTAACAAGCATGTCCTCTCAAGCTTCTCATTTCTAAGAGAGAAAGAGCGAAAAGAAAAGCATGCATTTTTTTTCCACACACCTCTAAGAAATTGCCCATTAAATAGTTGGCCGTTATCCATCCATACACCCCTTCCTCTGGCCCAGTTATGATTTGTGCACCCCTAAATTCAAAAGGTTGTGCTCTGAAGTAGTTTTGAATGCTTGCAAGGACTTCATTGGCTGCCGATTCATTTTGCAACCTAAGCAATTCACAAAACACGAGACACTGAGCATCTGGAAAGGCAATTTCATGTTTACTGTTCACTGACTAGCAACTCAAGAAAACTCCTGTAATAACCTAGTAAAAAAAAAATACAATGTTTATCTAAAGGGGAAGTTTCTGATAGGGAACAGTCACGTATCCAGCATTTTTTCAGCAAGCAACTCCCCCACTATGTACAAAAGTTACTCTTTATCATAGAAGTTCATGGGTGTTTTGTTTCTTATTTTTAATTTCTTTATTTTTAGTGAACTGAGTACTTTTATGACACCTGGTATTTGAAACAGTCCTGGAACCTTTCTTCCCACTATGTTTCGCCAGAGAACAAATATAGAAAGCCAGTTTGTGCCAGGGCTAAAGCCATGGACGGGCCCCAAGATCCACATCACATCACATCTACTCTCAGAAAACTCTGCAGTGTCTAGCTTCAGTCTGCCTTTGCTGCCCATGGATGCGCAAAAACATTATCTGTTTACATAACAATGTATTTCAAAGCAGATGTGAAAGAGAAAATTGAACTCTTGCCTTCTCCAAAATAAAGCAAGCATTTCTTTTCAATGCAGCATAATAGAGGATTTTTATGCAGAGCCACTTTCCCTATCAAAAAAGTTAATTAAATTAAATTGGCTGGGTTCCATTTCCTTTTGAGATGGTTAATTTCCAGTGGATAAAAATGCATCCAGTACATTTTTCACGTTCTGTTTTCACAAACTGCTATGCTAGTATGCATACAGAGGAGTTCAAGTTTCTGCCATACCTCAGCAGCCTCATGCCAGCTGTAGCCCCCAGATAAACAGAAGTGTTTTTATGCAGATGAGCTGGTATTCTCTCTTTGACTTTATTCAGACAGTCATCAAAGGGCTTGGCAAGAGCTCCAGGGCTACTCTCATAGCTGGATATACCAGGGCCTAGAACAGAACAAGTAGATTGATTTCATTTTGCTTTGCCAGCTACAAATTAGCCCAATTAGCAAACAGGTGTTAAGAGAAAGAGATTTCACCCTTCCATCCCGGAATTGCAAACAAGGGTAGGACAGCTGAAAACTAGGAGTGCTTATGGAATAAACAATGCAGTGACTATCTCAGCTGTGTGAGACAGAGAAGACACTTGCAAACTGCCTGCCTGTATTTCTGTGTGTGTGTGTGCATACACACCTATAGTACCATGAGTCAGGTATACAGTATACCCACATAACAACACAATGACAGCAGTGCTATATTCATGAGGAAAATAGGTTTACTTGTGGCAGATGCTGTAGAAAATAGCATGTCAAATGGATGTAAAATTTCTCTGATCTGCTGACGTATAGAAAATCCCTCCTTTCACAACCTAAGACAAGGATTTTCTAATCTGGTTTGTCACAACTGTCATGGACACCATGGCACCTCTAAAGCTCACTGCTCTCAACTGAAAATAAAATAAAAAAAGTTTCTCTAAGGAATTGCTGGTGAAATATCAAGATGCATAGAAATGGCTCTTGAATTCATAGAGGTACAAGTCTGCACTGGTGCATGAACTACTAAACAGCTTTACAAACTTCCAAAGTTTTCAAAAATGAATACTGAACAGCTTTCCAAATTTCCAAAGCCTTCAAAGAGCAGAAATGAGAGTTACACCACGCTGCATAAGGCATAACTATTTGAACAATCAACATCAAAGTCTTTCCTGCCTTGCTCAATATTCCTTGCTCAATATCAAGAACCAGCAGGATCTCAGCTTGTTCAGGCTCAACTTGGGTGTGAATAAAAACATTCCTTACTAAAATTCCCTGGCTGAGAAAGTTGTGCTGAGAGAAATCCAGGCATTCCCATGAAGCCATTGCCTCACAGAGAACAACTCTATCTGAACTCCATGTACTTCTCCTGTCACAGCCATCTCTTGCACAACCTGATCCGAAGCTAAGCAAAAGGTGGCTCTTACTGAGTTAAAATGAGAAACCATTTATGTTTAGTCACATTGCAATGATAAAAACAGAGAAAAAAATTGTAAGACTTTACAGATTCCACACTCCACAACTCCCTTTTTGACACTATGAACTTAAACATTATCACGCAATCATTAGACATTCACAGCCCTGGTTTTGGAGTAAGACTTGCTAAAAGTCTTAAGTCTAGCACAAACAGGCCTGAAGCTGGATTAAAAGTTGTTACCAGAGGAAAACAGAGCAGCAAATGCTGTTTTAGATCCTCAGCAGCTGCTGTGGCCTCACACTTCCTTGGTAGCAGCAACTTCCATCTTCCAGTGTTCAGACAGAGCAGGTCATGAGGCAGTGACCATTTTGTTCTGGACTGCCTGCTTTGCCCATGCTTAGAGCCTTACTAGGACAGATCAACTGCACTATATAGAAAGGGGTTTGATACGGGGTTGGTTCCTACACACAGGGGTAGAGGTACCTAATAAAGGTAGAAATGAAATCACAAAACCACCACAGAACTTACAGACTAGTTGATCATTTGACCTTCAAAGTTCAGTAGGTATAAAAAAAGTCTGCTTCTCAGTATGCCCACAACCATCCCCCAATTTAAGGCTACAGTTGGGTCACTAAAGAAACCCTGACAGATGTGTTCACCACTGTCACCCACAGATTAGCTGGGGACCTCTCGCATGAACCCTCTGCCTCTTCCAGTGCAGAGTTATCCAACACTAAAAGAGTACACCCTGGTGATTTTGTACACTGGAAGATGAGGAGCACTTTGGTTGACCATGGTTAAGGTCATAGACCTAAACAGTTCACAGCAATTTGGACTCCTCCATTTTGCAATTTTTTGTATTCCCCTGAGGCAGAACAAAACCTAAGCCAATTAAAACAAATTCACAAAGCACTCCTGTGTCATTTTTCATGAAAAAGAAAAATGCAGTTTCTCTGTTCATTTTTCTCACACCAGAATTCCTAAATGCAACATTTCTAATGAGACAAGACATGAACTAGCAGAATGTACCCCTCACCATTCCAGCAGTCTGTAAGGACACATCATCAGAGACGCCAACAGTGCATTACTTCTGTTCCTGTTACACTTACTTTCCTTTCCTTGCTCAAAACCCACTAAGAATGTCCACACATATATTTAATGCTGAAGATGAAAATGTTGGTGCTGTTAAGAAACCATTGCCTTCTACTCCTAGTTACTCATGGGCCTCTGTGGCTACATCTCCAGCATCTATTTCCAGACACAAAGAGGAATGCAAGATTTTGTGAGATCATGACTGAGACAGAAGGAAAAAATTCTCTCAGAATGCCACAGTTATTATCAGAGATCAAAAAAACTGCATTGAGGTTCCTAAAATGCCCCACCATCTCCTCTTACCAAACTTGCAAACCCAAATCAGTACACGAAACAAAGTCAGTGTTGTAAAAGGATAATCTAAAGCTCATTTAACTGAAAGTAGCATAACTTACAATGTTTGGCTTCCTGCAGAAATCCCTTATGGATTAGCTACTATTTAATAAGAGATTTCTCTCCCTTGCCTGGCCATCTGTCTTCACAAAATGTATGGAATTTTTGTATCTTTGAAAACTTACTCAAACGTCACTGAAGTTGACTAAGAGTTTCAAAAGCCGTTAGGAAGGAACCCACAAGCCATTAGAACTTATACTTAACCATACTGGTTAAGTATAAGCAGTATGAGCAAAAGTCAGCCTAGCCTGTCTGCAAGGAATCAACTCAAAACCTCAGATAAAAGACAAAGCAGGGAGCCAGTGGTACCTGTGGGACACCACCTAGCAGCACACAGCTACAGGACTCCCTGAGTGGAAGGCCAGACCTACATAATTGATACAACTCTCCTGTCACAAACTGTTCTGCCAATTTAACTATTTTACTTGATAACTCTATTAGATACTTCCTAGTTCTGTAATATGGAGAAACTTAATTAATGACTAGCATCTAACAAGGGCTAGATCCCCATTCTTCTCAAACACTTTTTATTCCAAGCTATTTTAAAATATACTTTTTACTCTTATTTTAAAGAAACACAAGGACTAAACATTTATAGGTCTTGATTCTCTGTAGGTTGAATTCTGTCTGCGCTGCTCGTGCACTGCAATGAAGTAAATCAAGTTTAGCCATAATTTCCTCTCTCTGTTACAATGATTAGAGGATCCTGCTCTATCAGTAGGAAAAGAACTAATGCTGACAGACATAGACATAGTCTTAACAGTTCTCACTCCCCAGCACTGAAAAGGGAACACAGGGGAAAAAGAAAAAAAACCAGTGTAAGTGAGGCTAGAAAAAAATGAGGAACTTCCATTTGAGCTCACCTTTCACATTGCACTTGAAGGTCTGGGTTACTACTCCTGTGTCATTTTCTTTTTCTGCTGGCCATTCATAGACATAAACTGTAGTTCGAGAGGATCCAGCATCAAGGACTATTCCATACTGGAGAGAAAAAAAATAAGACATTAGATGAAGAAACAAACAGTGACAGCTTAAATACCCATATGCAGCTGTACTTCATTGCACCACCAAACACTTTAGAAAATGCATGCACAGGGTATTATTTACAAGACAGATTAATTATAGTGTTAGGTGCTTAGGCGTGAATCCAACAGCCAAGCACAGAATGAATCTGGCTGCAAACCAAAGAACATGCTACATATCTTCAATAATTAATTCAGCAGGGATGGAGAATGCTCATCTCCTTTCAGCATCAGGTTCAAAAATCCACATTGACACATAGATATCTTACACTGTGTTAGAACCTGATTTTGCAGGAAGTTCATTTCCCATTATCCCAGTCCATTCTCTGGAACACTGAAGGGTTTGATACCTAAGCACAGGCTTTAGATTCAGGGATGCACAAGAGATCCATAAAGCTACAAGCAAAGAGGTAAAGTACACAACAGTCGACAGTAAGAATGATGTAACAAGCCTGCTTTTTTCTAATTGCCCCATAAGCCTCTCCCTTTGAGTGGTTTAGGCAGTCCCCCTTAGAGATTGCCTCTGAGAACAGGCAGTGCTAGAATGTGAGTCAACAAAGAGTAGAGAATTAATATTACACTGTGATTATTTATGAAATAAACCAGAAAGAGTTAAATTACTTGCCCCAGGTCTGTTGGACTCTTTGTGGGATTAAAGCACAGGTTTCTTCATCCCATCCCACTGCTCACCTGACCAGTCTTTCCCCCTTTCCCATATTTTATGACAGCAGAAAACTGTAGCAGCTGGGAAGGCAATCTCATGAAGGGAAGAAAACTGAAATTTTGCTTAACCTCTTTAGGATCCTTGATAGTATGTTAAGCTGCCCCTCTCTTCCAACGTCATCCAACTGGTAGGAGTCACACAGTGCAAAGTTCATTTCTCTGTTAACATTTTTTCTTTTAAAACAAGCAGATGCCCAGGAGCCTGACAATACTGAAAAATGAGAGCCTCCCCTCCGTCTGGCTGGAAAGCAGTAACAGCCCTGTAGTAGGCTGATAAATTTCATCCCACCGCCTCCCTCAGGAGCCTCAAGTCTAACCGAGAAAGATCACTGCTTTAGGTGGCAAACCATTCAGCTTCCACGCCTGATTAGTTCCCAGCCTCTACTGTAATCCTACAAACTCCAGGCCCCCAAACAACACTAGCAATACCAGTCTAGTCTGTTTCATGGGGAACTGTAAGGTAATGAAAATTTCATTTATGTTTATGCAGACAATATTTACCTTGATCCACCAAAAGATGAAAGGCTCCACAGATACTGTCAAACCACTACATGATCAGGTTCTGCTTCAGTAACTACTTTATCAAAAGATAATTTGAGTGTATTCCCCCTCCTTGGAAGAGAGATGAGCACTCTGAAGGTACATAACACAGTAATGGTCAATCTGCTCAAGGGGTATTAATTAAATCTAGTCTCTGTCAGCTCAAAGTGCCAACCATAAGCTTTTAACTTAGCTACTTTTAGAGCTAACTGTCATGCCCAGGTAGAGCTGGAAGATAATGGAATGGAATAGATTAGTCAGACAAAACAGAGAGATGACGTTAACCCAGAAAAGTTTCATTGTTCTGTTTTCTAGTCTAGTAGAAGGAAGAAAGAAGAGGGGGAAAAGTGACCTTAAGGAAAATGCTTTTTTATGGGGTTTACTGTTGCCTCATGTACCTCCAACACAGAGGTGACCACGCTGCCTACAGCATGAAGTAAATGCACCATCTTGCCTCTTGGGTTTGGCAGAACACTTTGACTACTCTACACACTTAACAGAAACTAAACAAAAGGCAAGGTAACAATAAACCAGACTTTGTGTCTTAAAGGTGCACTCATACATCTCTTTTTTTTTTTTTTTTTGGCTGCAGCTGGGCTGACTAAAGACACAATTACCTGTTCCACTGTCTACTGTTCGTCTTTCCCTTCCACGAGGGTACTCCTACTTGCAGAGCTACCACTGTGAGTGATAACTACCTACACTGTTTCTGGGGCAGTTTCGTGCTATTCACTCAACCAGTCTGGTTGTGGCCCAAACATACAAGGGATATTCATATGAATGGCTTTGCAAGGTACATCCTGAAGAGCAGTAATCCCAACACAGAAGCAACAAGACCCAGGATTAATCACCTCTTCAGCCTGAACACTATACCCATAGGAGGATGTAGAGATGCACAAAGCCTTAAAGCAGGCACAATTATGATGGCTCACCTGCCTTCCAATCACTTTGAAAACTGCCAAGAGAAGCTAACAAGCTAAATCAATTACAGGAAAGATGGAGGCCACAGAAGTGGACTTATACTAGAAGCACACTTCAATTCAGCTACATAGGCTTTAACAATTTTTGATCAAGTATAACATCCACAAACAAGGCATAATACTTCCTAAGAGTCAAAAGAGATGTGAAAAATTTAGATGTAGAAATTTAGGTGTAAAATGCCTGGAGAGGCAATTTAAAGAAAAATACGATAATAAAGGTGTGGGGGTTTTTTTCATCAGGACTCACAAAAAATCAGTAGACAAATTTTTTTTACCAGTACAAAGGCTCATTACACTCTGAGCTAGCTTCATTTACAATTCCAGTCTTCTCCACAAACTATGTCACTAAGGATGTCTGTACTCTCTTCATCATTCTTCTGACTTCATGGTGTGTCAGTGAGTCATGAGTTCTTTCAGTGCCCCAGCCTCATGCACCTGGTCAGACCCTTCCTTCACAAATCATTGGCTCAGTCTTCAGATAACCCAACCACCAAGGAACCAAAATATTTAATTTTGCAACACCACTTTAAAACATCAGTGGCATAGCAGGTAATTTACCTCTTGTGCCAGAATGGACACTCTCAATGTACATCCTGGGAAAGAGCTCATATGCTACAGATAACACAGAGAGTTACCAAGAGAAGAACAAGGCCATTTACAAAGAGTAAGTCTGTTTACATCGTGTTGTTGCTGTATTTAATTTTAATCAACCATTAATGTCAGGACACTCCTATTTCCAGGCTCCATCATATCAATCAGGTACTGGAGGGTTTCACATATACAAAGGTCCTCCCTCTGCTCCTGAAGAACTATTTCTTGTGAGTGTTAATCATCCACTGAGGACTACGAAGCGTCTCAAGAATCAAACACAGGGTCCTCCGTATCCCCTGCATTAGTAGGCTTAGAGCCCAAAACAAAATTCAAAGCCAAGGCACACCCGGTAGAGGAACCACCAGTCTTCCTCTAGAGCCAGCCATAAAGCTGTTGTGAGACAGTAAGCAGACCTCTACTCCTAAACCAGCTCCAGCTAGTAAGGTGGTTCCAATGTTTCCTCAAAGAGTAATGTAAGCAGTTTTATCCTTCTGGATGTGAAACTGAGTTAATGACAAACACAAGAGATGTGTAGGCTGTCTTTTAGATTGTGGCTTCAGCCTTGTCCTTGCTTCAGCTGGGATGCACATTAGTCCAGTCTTGCCTTGCACAAAAATTGGTGGGATGTAAGGCTGCTGCAAGCAGCAGTTTGGGGTACAACAGAACATATACTTGAGGCACTGTGTCCCCATGCAAGATCGCAGCACACACACCCTGCCACATCACACAAACACATAAAATGGGTATCAGAATACAGTTTTATCCCATTGTCTGACTCACACACCACCAAATGATTCAGATAAAGCCAAAGGTGTTCATAATCCCACGAAGTGTAATGAGGCATAGCCTATCGCTATCAGTATGTGAACTACCAGTTAAATATACATGCAGATGGAAAGGCAGAAAGGACTTCAAAGAAGAATCTAACAAGAGGATCGTGGGAAAAAAACAGAACTCAAAATGCCAGACTGCACAGCTTCCCTGTAAGGGTAATTTCTACAGTTTTGCCCTCAGTTGTATACATCTCTCATTGAAGAATCTGCACACGTGTTTCAGGAGCAAGGAAAGCCTGAACTTCAGAGTATTTCAGTTTGTCTTTTCCAGTTTGATCTGCCGCCCTTCATGAAGCTACTTTGCTTCTTTTAATATCCAGCAGGTCCCAACATGTGACAAATCACGAAATGCGCACTCAAAACCAACTGCTTTTGGTACATAGGAGCAGTTTGCAAAGATGTCAGCATAAACTTTCCAACTGTGCCTGGGGGCAGAATTTAAACTCTGGGTATTGCCCACTTCAATTTTAAATTATTTTAAAATTACTTCCAGGCTCTGGTAAAAATAAAAAAAGGCATGAGATATTTTCCTCATTTGGTCTTTCAGTCTTGGAGAAGACATTGTGTGATATGAGGGAATCACAGAGAGGGAATCAAGTTCCTCCTTTGCCACTGACTCTTGACCAATTCTTCTTTTCTCTCAGATTCAGTTTTCCCATGACAAAAATGTGTTTGAACATTAATTTATGGTAGTAAGCTCATTTTTATGGCTCAAGCCATAAAAATTAGTTTAGAAAGGCACATTAAATTAAATATCAGTAAAAACATTGTTCTCCTTCCTGAGGTATTCTAAGACTTACCTTAAGCCCTGGGGAGAGGATCTGTTGCTGATTTATCTGAATCACTGCAATAGCAATGACAAGAACTATGCTTAGAAAAAGTAACACTTGGGCAACAACACTTGGGGTTCTGGTGAGCATCCTGCAACAACAAAAAGGGAAAAAACACTTAAGGAATGTGAATGGATTCAGCGATTCTGTCTTAAAGCCTGAAGACCTGAATCAGCTGAGACTCATAAAATCTCATTACATCAACTAGATTATACTACATGAAAATTCTGTCTTCTCCTCAGGAGCTGCCTGGTGTTTTGCAACCACTAACTTCTTATTGTCTAGAAGGGCTGTGTCTGTATTGTCATGCTAATGATGCCAGATTTCACCCTTGGTCTGCTCATTTTCCACAGTGCCTACATGTAGATGCATGCTCACCATCTCCCACGCCTCAGGAAATGCAAGCAGCGGGCAGGCAGGCTGGGGCTAGTGCACACTCAACGATGCCATGTGATCCTACAACACAGACACAACCACAGCCGTGTAGACACAACGATGCAGGCTGCTGAGTGCAGCTGGTGTTTCTGCCAGAGATGCAAGGTCAGTGTCTATAAGAGATACAAGCTGCTTCAGCAAAAAAGAGGTTTTAAGAACATTAAAGTAGGCATCTGTCTACTAACTGCTCATGAAAAATGTGTGCATACTAATGTGGAACCTATTATTATCACTCTGCACTACATAAAAAATACAGTTTAACTCAAAGACTTTGTGATGAAAAGTTGCTAAATCTAAGTAAATCTAGCATAGTCATGTTGGACAAACCCAAAGGTGACATGAAACATGCATACTAATGACAAGGCTATTTATATGTTCGTATCCTCTAGAAAAGTTTCCTAGAATTCAAATGTGGTTTAGGTTTCCTATCATTTCTGTTCATCCTTTAATTTTCTATGTCCCTGACCAGACAGCTCTTAACGTCAAGAGGGCATTCGGTACCTCCGAATACTGGCAATCCACATACCAAAAATCCTTATGCTCCACAGGGGTTGAGGAGGAAAGAGGCAGCTGGTGGGAGATGGCAAGCTTAGAAGTGTCAGAGGAAAACAAAGAGAACTTTTCTCTCTTTCTCATTTCACAAAACATTTGTTTTGGCATAGAAATATCAACTTAACCTAGCATGATCTTTCCTGACTCCCAACTCCTAATTCTTCCATACTGACAGTAGAATATACCAGTGGCTGCTCAGCAATTCCAGGAATCGCCAATGCCAACCTGTCCTGAGGACAGGAGCTTAAAGGTGGTCTAAAGTCCATGGCCAGAGCACATTGGATGAGCCCCACTGTACCTGCAACACATGGTCTTCCCCTTAGCTCCAACCAGAGCCAGAGGGAGAAGGCAGAACAAATGCTTCCTCACACAGTTTCCATTTTATAAACCCCATGGGTTTTTCAGCCTGTGTACCCATGGTCCAACATCTTTGTTCACATTCAAAAAAGAATGAAATATTTTTCTTCATGTACTAGCTTCCCACTGAGCTTTGCCCACTTCTTTTCTTCCTAGTTCTTGCTATTTCTTTTGTGAAAACTAACTCAGATTGGCTTTTGGAAACTCTTTGTTTCAGTCTGACACAACTCACTTCCAAACCATCATTTTTACACTCATTAACTCCCTTTTCTAAATCCATATGGTCTCCCTGTTAACTGCCTATCTATCCTTCCAGAACTTTCTTTCTTGGCTTGGTAATAGCTTTATTATCTTAATCATCAGTCAGTTTTAAGAGAAAATTACCAGCCACATTGGTGATTCATTTAATTCTATTCATTGTTTTACTATCCTGAGGCATTCAAACATCATGTTCACGATGTATAAATGGTAGAATGAAATCTTTCTTTTACTATTAGAAAATATGTGAACACCTACACTGTAACCTGCAGATGATGTCAGGGCATACTAATTAGAAGTATTTATACAGATCAATTCATTTCTGAAGAGAGACAGCAGATTTTTAACTACATTTAACTACATTTATGAATAACCATCTGGATAAAATACTTTAGGAAGTAAAGTCTTTTTCTTTAGCTTTCAATTGTACAAGGATATATCCATAATTGTAAAGTGACTGAAAGGGAACTATACTTGCAACCTAATATATACCAGTCACTCCAGGATCAAAGCACTGTTGTTCAGTGCTGGAAAAAAATAAGTCATCATCAAAGAAAAAACACTCAGGGCAAATGACTCTTTGAAAAACTAAAGCATTACTAAAAAGGAAAGCAGTAATAACTCTTAGACTATTAACACTAAACTCATGACTGCTTAAATATTTTCTGCTGCATCTGTTTGTAAAAAGCAAAGAGAAATCTTGGTTTGTTGAATTTCTCATGTGCTTCCCTGGTACTGGGATTTGTCTTCATCACACATGATTTCTCTTTTCAAAAATGACAGGTACGGGCAGATCCCTTAAAACATTCCTCATGCAATCTTGTCCCATTGGCAATGAAGACAATTTCATCAGAGATAATTTGTAAATCGTGAATCTGTGTATCAAAAGGACACCTACAGTCCCCGTCCGTGTTAAGTCATCACACAGTTGACAGCTTTGCTATCTTGCCACATAACTGGATCAGAAGCACAGGGCTGTGTTTACATTCAGCTACACTCATCTAAGACTCACATACATACCAGGCAATACAGTCATACTTGCCCATTCAAGAAATTCCACAGAGATACCAGACAGGAGTTCATTCACTCCACATACTAAACAGAGTTGTAAGGTAAGGAATTCTTGCTATCATTGCACACTTGTTGGCAAAAATTGCACACTTGTTGGCAAAAAACCAATTAAAAGACATTAATGGAGTATCAAAAAGCAGTTGCATTCCACTATTAAAACAACATCCTCCTGAAGCAAGAAATAGCATAAATACATATTTTCCATACCCATTTAAGTACGCTGTGCCACACAGGAGCACATCGGAAGGATCACTTTCTACACCTTACCTGCAAGCAAAAGGAATTCTCGCCTGGAAAGGAAAATGGAAGCAACTTCTTCACGCCAACAACATTTTAACTAAGTTAAATGCACACTTGTAAAAATGACTGTGCATATTATATGCTGAAATTCCCTTTCCCGAGTTACTTGAAACATCAAGCCATTTACTTTAGATACAGACCTGTTTGTTCGTAGAGTGCGTATGCAAGCACCATATGTATCTTTCTTCACACTATAACCTGATGGATACAAACACGTTATCATTTCAGACGAGGTCGACTGGTGAATGTTTCAAGTGCTGGAAAAAAAACCCCAAAAAACAACAACAGAACAAACCCAAAACACCACAGCATTTTAAACCCCACGATGAAAACCTTCGAGGAGGTTTCACATGCCTCCCTTCAGAGGAGAAATTAAGTAAAAATAAGCACATGGACCCAAAATTCCGGGTGGAGCTTTCCCTCAGGTCACCGCAGTCCTGGGTGGGAAACCTTCACACGACGATTATGAATTGCGGGAATACCCCGAGGTATCCCCCCAAAAAACGGCGGAGAGACAGAGCAACGCCCCCGCCTCGACGGCCGGGGTGGCAGGCGCCCATCCCCTCACCTCAGCCCGGTCCCCGATCCAGGGATCCCCCGGCCCCCCCCCGCCGCATCCCAACCTACCTCCGTCAGCCGCGGCTTCCCCGCTCCGTGCCGGGATGAGGAGTGACGGGAGCGGGGCGGTGGCGGCTGCGAGCGCCTCTCTCCCCGCGGTTGGGGGCGGCTGTGGAGAGTCACTGGGTGGTTGCCCGCCCTCTGCTCCTGTATTTCCAAATAGATTAAAAACAAACAAACGAAAAGAAAAAAAAAAAACCAACTCGGAGGCTAAAAAAAAAATAAAATCCGGCTGAACTGACTGAAACGGAGGGAGGAGATCTGCGGCGGGCGGACGCATCGGAGGCGTCCCCGCACCGGGAGATGTGGCGGGGGGGCGGGGGTGCACGGCTGTGCCCGGAGGGATGCGCTGGGGGAGCGGGGCTGGGAGGGGGCCCGGGGTGCTGTACTTCCCTGCCAGCCCGGCTCACGCACGGCCCTGCTTCCCTCCCTTCCCCTCCATCGGCTGCTCCCTGCTTTCCGGAAACTCCGATTAGGATTTGGCGGCAGCTGGTGCGGCAGGGTGTTGCTGGCCTTCCCTAAATCACATTCCTCAGTTCCCTCCCAAAGCGAGGACGGAAGGGGGTTTATCTAGAGGTGACACTGGGGGTCAAAGAATCCCTGCCTCTTCTAAAATGAACAGGTGCTTTCTCAGGAGGTCTTTTCGCAGCCCCCAGAAATTAGTAGCCTGCCATTCTCAGGGCTACCTGAGAGTTCGAGTGTACTGGCACTACTTATTTTCTAGTTTTGCTGGAGTTCTTGCCAAACCTAGGCTGTTCAGTGGAGCTAGCACATGTCCAGAAACATAAGTAAAAGCAGTGTCACAGATCCTGCCCTGTCCAACCTGTGTGATCAGCTGCAGCCAAGGATCATCCTACAGCCTGCAGGATGGGTTTACCAGGGACATGAGCTCTGGAATCACAGTGAGATACTTCAACTGCTTTGCCACCATTTGCTCATTGTTCAAGAATTCAGATTTACATAATGTAAAAACCTTTTGATTCCTTTTCTCATAATGACCTTGATGAATCTTAATGAACAGTATCTTTGGTTTTTGAATAAAGAAAGAATAAGAAACCAGCTGCAGCCTTGTGAACCATCTGTAAGCATCCTTTCATAATCTACTCATTTTGGGGGTGGAGGGTTGTCATTTTGGGGGTTGTCATCATTTTGATGACAACACGTTATTAAAAGCTGGTTTAATGATGATCTTGGGGAATCAGCTCAGCTATTTCTAGCACGTGAAGACAAAGCCTTCCATTGCTCCTGATTCACAGTTGCATATAAATTCTTTTTTTTTTTTTCTGTATCATTTGCATTCCTGAGTTCCATTCTATTTCTTCTCCCATTCAAATGTATTTGTTTTAGGGCACTTAGTTTAACCGACTGTATGGTCAGTCACCTCAATCTGCTCAGGTCAGGTGTCCATTTAAAGTGACAAGTTAGCTGGATTGCTTACCCCACAGAAAAGCATATTATTCTTATACAATCAAAGATGAACATTTTGAAATAGAAAATAAAATGTCAACCAGTCCTACACAAGTGATTAAAATGTAATGCTTGCAAAGAAAGCAAACCCTGGCTTGTGTACCATCTGCTTCTATAAAAACAGACATACAAGATTTTTTTTCTTTCTGCAACATTTCCAAGAGCTGGGCTCTTGAACAAGCTTCTCTTCTTGTGACATTTACTGCCATGCTAAAACCATTATAGCAGCATAAGTGATATGGGCTATAAAATCCCCTAACTGCTTCAAAGTCCAAAACATTGCTTCTAAATCAGACTATGGGTAAGGTTCCCCTCCAGGCCTGCCCAGTGTCTGTGGCATGGTAACTGGTTTCATTGGTTCCTCTGCTTCAACCCAGGGGACCCATCTTTGATCCACTATTTTATATTCTTTTTTTCCTAAGCCTACCTCTTTGGCTTTTCTTCAGTTTTCTCCTCAGCCCTGTCCTCCTTTTTATAGTTCCCTTCATCTCATTCACAATCCCGCTCCCAAGGTATAGATTTAACCAGGTGCCATTTTCCCAACCTTTGCCAAGCCTGTGGAACACATATCTCTCCATCATTTTCTTTGCTGCAGCACCTTTTTCTTCTCCCCCTACAAGTATCTTTGTTCAAATGCATTTAGTGTAACTAACTGTATTGATTTGTTTTGCTTGGACAGAATCTACCCCCAACTGTCCACTGAGCTTGAATATATGGAGTTAAAAAACAATGACTAATATTGGCAGATTCATATATGAATACTAGTTGCTATGATCATCAGTGAGTTTCTAGAAACTAAAATATTATGGATATGAATAAAGTGTTTGTTACAGCCACATTTCTGCAATGCATTTATGGTATCACATTTACACAGGATACACAGCAGATACTGCCCCATTTCCCTATAAGTGACAGCAACAACATCAGCAAAGGGGATGAATGATTATACATCCCAAGAGACCACAGAACTGCATCTGCTCCTTGTGTAATGCTCATACAGCTTTGGATGCTAGAATATCAAAAGACCTCAAAATATCCTCTGAAGAGACAGCAAAGAGTGAAACAAAGAGAAATCTCAATGTAAAAAAATGGAGGTAAAAGACACTGGTGGCTGCAATAAGATGTCTGCTTTCTTGCATGGTACTTTGCCAGTTCATAGGAACAAGATCCACCCCTCGTTTCTGTGCATTCTTTGCAAGGTCCAGTAAACAAAGGGCTTCTCCTCTCCATCCTGAGCTTTCATTACCTTTTTCACTATTTGTAGTGATGTCAACAGATTGTTGTGATGCCCTTTAGCTCAACTCATCACTTCATCAATCTTCTTGGACACTTTCTTCCTGAGACTTTTCATCCATGTTGACTAAGACCCCTTCTTCAGTTTCTGCTCCCAAAGAGCTCCTATCTTTATGTCCACCTCTTCTCCTCAGGGTCAACTGTGAGAACTGGCAATGCAGGCAGAGCTGTCTACAGAATTTGGGGCCCTCTAGGCCAGCATGAGTTAGGACAGTTAAATTAAATTAAGTTTCTAGGCCATTTTTGTGACAAACATTTTATTTCAAGGGAAAAAGCACTTTTTCTATTTGTTTCAGACTAACATGCTACATATTATGTGTCCAAAGAATAGCAGCGAAACTGTTAAAGGGTCTAGAGCACAAGTCCTATGAGGAGCAGCTGTGGAAGCTGGTTGAGTCCCCATCCCTGAAGGTATTTAAAAGATATGTAAATGCACTGCTTAGGGACATGGTTTAGTAGTGGACTTGGCAGAGCTGAGTTAATGGTTAGACTCAATGATATTAAAGGCCTTTTCCAACCTAAGTGATTCTATGATTATGGCAGCATACAGTGTTAATTGCCAAATTTAGGAAGAGAGCTCCCTAGGCTTTCAAACAAGGAAGTCACAAACCACATGTGAACTCTGCATTTAGAAGACTGTCAGATGTGATTCTCCTCAGAGATCAAGAGTGCAGTTTTTTGTTTGTTTTACACCGTTGCAAAACTGATTTTTAATAATCTTAAAGTATCTGCCACCCTATAGTTTTCTATCATTACTGACCAACACGCCCCCTTAAAGTAAATTCACAGCCTAAGGCATGAGAAAATCAGTTTGTGTAATGCTCCTACCTTCTCATACATTGCTCATGAGAAATTCTCTTTGTTTTGGGTAATGACTGGATATAAACATTGCTTTTTCTCTTTCAGCATTTCACTGATGGCTTCTTTGAAATACCTTAGACAGCTATTTGTTGGTTTATGTTTTTATTCCATTACTGGAGCAATAAAGCTAATAATGTGACTTCAGTTTCTGAATCTTCTGCCTCATACATATAATTCGGTGGTAATAACAGTTTTCAGGTCCACATCATCTTGTGAAGCCTTGAAACAAATAAGAATTTAATTATGAAGCCGAACCAAAATATTTTCTAATTTATTTATTTCCCTTCCTGAGACCTAAAGCTTTATACCTTGCTTCTCTTGTCCTAAGAATCAAGAGCTGCATTAATCAATTAAAAACCCTCAGGAGCAGCCTTCCTCACATGGTTATGAGCCAGCACAAGTTGTAGGCACGTAACTAGGGCATTGGCAGATTGCCGGGACAAGCAGAAAAAGACAGCCTCTTTGTCTGCTTTGCTATGCCCGAGTTTTAGAAAGCCAAACTAGCTGGTGTGGCAAGAGAGGGTGTGGGCCATCCATCCTCTGCTGCTGAAATTAGAAGCACTTTCCAGGAGTAACAGTGACTGCTCCCATCCTTCTTGCTTCCCGACCTTCAGCTGCAAGCCAAGCTCATGGAGTTTTACAGCAAACTCATTCCATTTTCTTTAGCTGTGCCTGCAAACATACATTATGTCCTGGCATATATTCCATTGTCATAAAACTGGACACAAGAATCTGATAAAGAAATACTACTCTCTTACAAGAAATTTGCTGTTGTACTCAAAGAAAAGCACCATCTCCAGTGAATGGGGATAAATTACAGAAACTACTCCTTGGGACTTACTTAATCCTTTAAAAATTGCTATGTGAAAAAACGCGCCACATGGAATATTTCTGTGTGGTTGACAACTCTAAATGAATGTTTCACTTTTCATGGCTCAGAAGCAATTGCTGAAAAATTACTAGATCAGAAGAAGAGATTCATCCCCTATGTTTTGTAAAAGTATGAAGCAGTCCTTGTAGCAACATTTCTGTCACCTTTTTGTGCTCTTCCAGGAACGGAACAAATTAGCTGAACAATTCTAAAATCCCTAGATAAAATCCTTTCCCTCGCAACTCCATATGGGTCAGGTTATCTCCTTGAGTAGATCTGTGGATGAAAAGAGTTCTATTAGAGCTCTTTCCAAGTTCACCTGCCAGCATTGTTATTCACTCTTGGTTTATTTTACTGACTGATTTAATATAGAAAGTTCTTTTTTTTTGCTTTGTACGCACTAACATTAAACTGCAATTGTTTGGGATTGTTCATAGGCTCAGAAATGCAATTATAGCCACTGAAGTCCGTTATACAGAACAAGAAGCCTGTGGAAGAAAACAAGCAGCACACGAAGGAGTAGAATGCTCCCTGCAATAGTGATTTAACAACCATTTCTAATTTGCAGACTCACCCTTATGTAGTTCCTGCTTGAAAGCAGCCTGCACTAAATAGGTTGTTTGTTTGCCAAGTGAATAAATACAGAGAGACTTAATAAAATCAGTGTTTTGATTCCAACACATTGAAAAGCTTTTTCTTATCCAATATGAGGGAAGAGAACTTCTTGCTAACTGGAGTGCAAAGCTGGGTCTAGAGGGGGGTGTGAGGTACACATTAATTGAGATGTTCCTACAATCTTGACTGTGTTTCATTATCTTCATTCACTTTGATGGTCATAAGTACAGTATAATCTCTCCAGTTCATGATAATAATAATAAATAAACACCTGCTGTGAAAAATGCATCCAGTTTTTGGTATAACTCTGAATTTTCCTTTTTTTGGTTCCTTTTGTCTCAGTTTTGGTGCCCTGAGTATTTATGACCTGCAGAAGGGTACATCACACACCATTTTAGTATTGGCTGATGGGATTATGAACCTTTCAGGGCAGAGGCTCAGGCTTATGTGCCTTGAGTCAGCCCTGTGTGCAAGTATAAGTGCCAGAAACAATATAACATCTAAATGACAGAGATGCTGCCTGCAACTAGAGTCTGTTATGTTGGTCCTAAGCAGTCAGCCCTGTCAACACAGGATTTGTTGTATATGCATATTAAAGCCGGATACATCAAAGGCAGCTGTTGCATTGACCAGCCACTCACGAGAGTCCTACAAACACTGTAGTTACTTGCCTGGCCATATCAGTAGTACAAGCACAAAATAAGAAAGGTGATAATTTCATATGAATGCTTTAAAAGCTGGTGTCAGTTTGGCTACATATTTGTTTCTTCGTCTCCCCCAGTCAGTGATCTTAATGGTATCCTATCCCACCATTGTTCCTCCAAAGCCAAATCCACTTTTTGGCCCCTCAGCATGGCAGTCACCCTGCACCATCTCACCTGTCTCACTTTGCTCCTCGCTCAGCTTCTTCAGCTCTTCCCACTGTTTGTGCTGTTCTGGTGAAATGGTTTTCCTCCTCGAATGAGTCACACACATAAGACCTCTTTCCAAAATGTTTTTATATACCAGTGATTGCAGATTCCTTTAAATAAATTCAGGGCAAAAAAAATCCTCTCCTTAAAAAGGCAACTGTGTGCACGGAATACTCTGTGACAACAGACAGGGCACTCTCCTCTGATCTTCCCCCGTCATGGTCTGTCCAGCAAGCTCTCTGGGGGAGGGATTATCTCTGAAGTGGAAGGGGCATAGTGCCAAGAACAGTGGAGCCCTCATTTGGCCAGGGTACAGGATAGAACTGTGACAAAATACATTAATCATCATAAACCTGAAACGAGGCCCCATGAAACCACACATGCTTTTAGTCCAGCTGACTTCGATTAAGATCCATGAGCACAAAAGCTGACCTCCCTGGGGTCGTTTCACATCAGTGCAAACGATTATCACCCACAGGAAAACAAATCACTTATCTATGGTTTCCAACTTATATTATTTGACAAGAACTGATTAGCTTCATTTTGTACTGAATATATATACAGCTTTTTACCTAAACCTGTATATGCAAAGATTTGCATGTGAGAGGCTGCCAGACAGGCATTTTCATTTTGACTTCTATCTGCTGAGCAAGGTTAACTGTATTTTGGGAGTGTGCCTATGAATACTTTAGTACAGCATTTCTCAGTTTGCTTCTCTTTCTTCACTTCAATAATTCAAGCCCGCTTTCCAAGACTAATACAAAAGAACTAACAGATGTACTGGATCAGACAGAAGGTGGATGTGTCTTCTCTCTAAGCATCAGTAGGAGCAGATGTCTATGAGAAAGCTATTGGGACTGGGCTACCACACATGGGTAATTCCTCTGAAATAACCTCTCAATTGCTGCCATCTCAGACCTTAGAGACTTCTTGAGCCAGATGTCATATCCACTCTTAATAGCCCCTTGTGGACCTCTCTGCCCCTGAATGTATTTGATGGCTTTTTGAGCAAATGCTTGTGCAGCAGGCAAATCCACCAGGCGCTTGTCTGTTTCTCAAAACTTAAAACCCAGCTTGAAGGCAAGAAGGGGTCTGGTTTAATCAGCTTGGCTCTCTCAGTAACTTCCAGGCTTGCACAGAGAAACATGTCTAAAAAATGTCTTTTTTAAAATTCTCTGAGATATGCTTAATGCTTTCATAAACTGAGACATTTATCCAGTGTATAACTGTTAGGTCATTTTGTAGGGTATCTTTACGTGTTCATACTGCTCATGATTGGGTTATTAATTTTAGTATAATGATGAAAAATGAAAATATGAAATGCTGTAATGTTACTGCTTTAAATTCCTAAGTCTGTGTGTGTACACCCAAATAAGACTAGAACAGCCTGGACACTAATAATTTCATATTGAACTTTAAACCCTCCTTGTGGAGTATCTGAAGGAGCCTGGTCAGAGATCATTGGACTCCAACAGCATCACAGACAAAATCTCAGTGTGTATGTATGGTCTTTGCTGTGGGTGAAATGTCTTTTCATGAGGTGTATACAGCAGTAAAAAGAGCTTAAATGGCAGTGTGATGGGGCTTTTTGTTGAGGCTTTTTGCTGGCTCCCTGCACAAGCTGAATTTCATCACTACTAAACTGTCTCATAATCAGCTTTTTTACATGGATCACTTTTACAGCTAGACCTTGGCAGAGCTTTCTGACCCAGACGTGAATTTGAAACTTCATGTCTTTTCAGGAGTCTGACTGTCAGTGCTTGCCCTGAACCTGATCTGTGACCCATGGGCTACCTCCTGCAGGTCCCTCTGACTGCTCCTTCATGTTTGTAGCAGACCTTTAATACATACTAGATATAAGTTTGCAAGGCTCTTGGACAATAAAACACATGAGAAAACTATGTGAATTAGGAGCTCTCAGGGCCAGAATTTAACAACCGACAAAAGTTGAAGTCTCAGCCTGTACAGTCTGAGAAACATAAGATTCACTTTTGCATTAATTTATATACATTTGCATGACTCTGCACAGCTGTTAGAACAACCTGACCTTATGAGGAAATTGCATCCATTCCTCAGTACAGTCTCCAGCAGGAGAACTAGACAGTCAGCGCCACCTCATCCTAACAACAAACCAAAAAAAAATAGAGAGGGAAAGTTCAAACATTCAAGCAAAACCACAATGAATCCATTCTGGTCTCTTTATAAAAAGGAGCTTGCTGCTGTCACCTGGGTAGGATCAAATATTAAGAAACATTATACCTACTGCTGTCATTTGTGCCCGCAGGGGTTGTCCACATTTGTACCACTAATCACCAAAGGTGACAGACTGGAAATTAAGGGACCACTCAAATGTGAAGTGCTCTACTGAATCACCAGGCTCCTCAGTGAAATATATTGAGTCAGACTCAGAGGCAGCTTTCAGAAGTGAAGCCAGTGGCAATTCTCTGTAGCTGACACAATATGTATGTTTATTGAAGAAGCAAGTGGGAATAGAAGGAGTACAGCATGCTCAGGGCAAAGAAAAGTGTGTTTGTGCTCACCACATCAGACAGATTACCAAAGAATTGTTCTGTGTGAAGATATGACCTCTGTGCTGCTGCCAACGGCATGGAAACATGGTATTATGAGAAGCATTAAGCACCTCATATTTCTAAGACAAAAATGACAGAAAATACACAGCAAATTTGTTGCTCTCAGTTATTTCATCTGTTTTCACTCCTCTTGCCAAGTAATACCTGTCTCATCCCTTTTACCAGGAGACATCTCAATACACCTTCCAAATCAGTTGCAATTTTGCCTCATTTAGAGCTGGGTATGTGAAACAGAAAATCTAGACATGAAAGAATATAATATTTTCTAAAGCTTCCATTAGAATTGTTTACAGTTATTCCTGTTTTCCAGAGCAAATGGAGTTGACTTCTAGGAACTGACAGCCCACTGACAAACAGGTCTATTGAGACCATGAGAAATACTTATTCTCTTGAGGTCAAATTCTCTATTGATTCAACTCCACTGACTTTAATTGAATTCCGTAGTCATAAATTTTACAGAGCTAGACTTCATAGACAAAATTAAAATTCACTCATTCTTTGCAGGGTTTTTTTCATACATTGAAGTAACAATGTGAACTGATTAGTTTATGCAACAAATTCATATACTTGTTTTTCTTTTGTGATAGCTAAAGTTGCTTCGAGATGCATTCTCTCCCTAGGGCTGGAAATGAGACACAAAAGAAGAGCCTCATGTATTCTTCTCTTCAGTCATAACATAAATGACATGCAAGGACTCTTCATAATTTGAAAATTTAATTACTCACTAGGAAACTGCTTTGTGCAGAGACTTTTAAAAAACTCTTCAACTAAAAGTCTTTTTAAAAATCAGTTAGCTGCTAGAAGATAAAAATTTATCAATGGAATCGGTATTTTCTATCAAAACTTTCATTCAAAAACAAAAATATGCTTTTCAGCACAAATGACATTAAATCAGTCCACAGGCACAATGGTGAAAATGCAAAAATGGGCTCAGTTCAACAGGAAAGACTGAAAATGTTCCCCCATCCCTCCTCTCTCAATAGTTAATTGCCTGTTTGTTCCAACACTGTTGTGGGAAATGGAAAGTGTGTATGTCAATCCTCACTGAAGGAGGCATGAACTGGATCTGGGTCTCTCATGTCACAGAAGAGAGCTTTTAACAGACCTTATTATTGGCAAGAAGGATAAACCACCTGCCATCTGCTTAGCTTCAAAGGGTGACTTTCCTCTGCCAGTTCTCAGAAAAAAGACCTCAATACCCATTTGCAGGAAAGAAGGACAAGCCACTCATCCTGAATGGAACAAAGTGCTTCTCTCTGACACAAAGTAAGGCTCTTCCTTCCCAGAGACAAACAGGAATTAAGACTTATTCCTCTGTATTTTCTCCTCCATTTTCTGTGGCTGACATTTATGAGGAGGATGTAATAAATCCTGTTTGAAGGCACTTCTCGCCTCCATGCCTAACCTGGAGAGCCATGGGGACTTACTAACAGCTATACTCTTCATCAGGAGATAAATGTGTGGGAGATATCTACATTCTCTGCTGGGTCTGGACTTCTACCTTTAACCACTGACTGAGCAAGAACAGTAAAGCTTTTACCACAGTGTGTTGACTCTGGATACAGGTGGTAAGGAAATAGCTATGGCAAAACCTCATTTCCTTCCCAGGGCTTGTGGTCTGGGCTCTTGGGTTAGACCGGTTTTGCCAGCTAATCCCACCCTGAAAAGCAAGATAACATGGTCTGAGCAAAGAGGAAAAAACACCTATTTTTAAATAAGTGAATAAGATTTTGTCTCCTACCAAATACTTACATTGCAAGCATTTCTTCCTAGGGTTTTTCTATGAATGCATTAGTTTTATTTCTAGATCTTCAGTACAAGACTACATGCAGCCAGGACAGAGCTGTGCCTCTGTGAACACCTGGGAGACCAGTTATTTTATAGTCTTTGTGAATTAGAAGAAGAGTTTTAAAATGGCAGCCCCAGCTCTGTGCTTAAAATATAGCCAAGCTATTCACAACACCACCTAGATTGTGATTTGCCAGGCTGGGGATTGAAATGAGGGGAGAAAAAAGGTTAATGCATTCAAGGTGGGAAGGGCAAACACAGGTAGGATGGTGAGCCAAGCTAAGAAACAAAAAGATTTTGCTTCTTTTGAAGTAGTTTCCTTCTGGTTTTAGAATGTTAGTTAGACTGAAATGTTGGGGTCAGTTAGAAAAAAAAAAAATCCTTCATATGCTCCCAACAGGTGAAAGATCTGCCACATGTCTTCCACTGAACCACTGGCGGACTCTAATTCACCTGGTGAAACTTGCTCTTAGATTCACAAATACTGAGAAACACGAGACCATATTCAGATACAAAAAGCATCCCAGAGCATCTTCCCACAGCACTTGGAAGCTTCTGTTAACCTCCTGCCAGTGGCACTTTAAAATATAAAGTAAACCTACCCCTTCCAGGAAGAAAGAGAAGATTTAATCAGAATGGGGCCTGTTATGCAAACCAACATTGCATTAGCACAGAGACAACTACTTAAGGTTTGGCAGCTTGTGATTAATATCAAGCTTAGTCCAACTCCCCAGAAAGATATTTTCCAATTGATTTCTATGGGTTTTGGCTAAGGCCTACACTGCATATGCAGAGGATTGTTCCTCTCATCCTAGGCTCTCAGAAGTACTAAACAAATAGGAATGAAGTTAAAAGGGGGAAGAAAGGTCCCAGTTTTGCCCTCTTTTTCTATGGACAGGTTCAACAGGACTTTCAGGGGATAGATAACTCTCTGATCTCTTTTAATTTGATAGGGATTTTTATAGTTTTGAGAGTAATATCATGATATATTTGAAACATCTATTCTGTCATGCCCGACTGGCTTAGTAATCATAAATAATAACTTTGTTCCATTAAGAAGCTTTTGTATATACAAAAGCTGCAATTTCTGTGATTATGCACCCTTACTGTTAAAATATTGAAAAGATAAAAATCTTCTGCAGGGAAAAAGAAAAGCAAGCTGAGTTTTCTGTATTGCTGCTGCTCACTGAAATTTCCTTCTGACACCAGTTCAATGGTAACAGGATTGAGCAATATGCTCCACAGAAAAAGATAACAAAAAATCGATGTCTAAGCAATTTCAGAATCATCTCTGAATTTGATGTCCAACTGATTAGTTTATATCACAATGGTTCCTCAGTCCTATTTTAAGCATCTTAGAGAAGAATGCTTTGTAACCCAGTTAAAATCCTTCCTTATCAGGCAGAAATCAATATCCAACAAGGCAGCAACAACCTCTCCCAAATTTTGTTATGCTCATTATGAGAGCATTTTAAAATATTAATCCCAGGGAACCCACTGCAAAATTGAACAGGTTTTATATAATCCAGCATAACAAAAGGAACTTCTAGCAATTCATCCAGAGAAGATATGATTACCTCTTCCTAGGAAGAGCCTGGGAAGAGAAGATTGCCTATTCTTCCTTTCTTCAGACAGACTGACAAGGTATGGGAGGCTGTGCTTGTTTGAATTGGTCTTGAGACGAGGCAACTCTCAACACTGGTGTGTCAAGGAGGGAGGCAAGGCAAGTCGCTCTTGAGAACATGTCAGCGCTACATAGTTTGGGGTAGAAGGGATAGGGGAGTTCATTGCTATGTTGCCTATAACTCTCCATAGTCCCTTTGACCTTCCCACAATCTCTGCTCTGGGAAATATGAGAGAATAGCTCATATATATCTCATACATATATGCATACATGCATACACACATATATTTATATATTTTATATATTTTTTTTTTCACAGACATATATATATTTTTCCTGTGTGCATTGGGTCTCCTCACCTGTGTTTTTGGGGTAGGGCTCATTGGACCATGTTGATGCTAGACACATAGGCTTGAGTCTTCACTGTAGTGGCTGGAAATATTATTAATACAGTTACAGACACCTTGAACAATGGCCAATATTGAGAAGCAGATATCAACAAGCTGCATATTACACACAGCTCTCTTGGATTAAATCATCCTTGACTTGACTTAATTCCCCATTATACTCATTTTTCTTAATATATTGCTGAAGTTCACTCTGCTTCTACATACAACCTTCTGACCTTTACATTAATGACTCTCATCAGCTGGTGTTTTTTTCAGTTTAGAGCAGCTCTAGCTACCTCCATTACACTCTGCAGATCTGTAGTCTAACTTACCTGTATTCTTATGTCCCTGGAGTTCATTCAGTGCACTCTTCTTGCTTAGCTAGACCTACAAAGCCTTAATGCAGTTGTGCTTCTACCTTCCAGGACCTTGTCTTCAGTACTTCAAAACACGTGTTCAGCCATTCAGAAAAGTCCTCACTCTCCTTGCCTAATGCACCTGAGTGGTGCACCAGCTGGCTACCAGGTACTTTCCCAATCTTAGCAGAAGCCAATATAGGAAAGAAAAATGAAGGCAAACTGGAAGAGAGGGATCTGGTCTGAGTCAAGCATAAAGAAGCTCGCAACAGCTTGAAGAAGAATAGAAGACATCTGCTTTGTTGATGTTTGCACAGCAAAGTGTTCACAAAGGGAATGTTTCTCATCCCTCTCTCTCTCAAAAGCAGAATAGATACGGCACTGTCCTGCAAACATTGCGGGAATAAAAATGGGATTCTCCTGTCCTGATCAGCTAATAACATTTTATCTGTGGCTGCAGAAAAAAAATGAATGCTGGGAAAAGCATAGCACAAACTGAAACTTAGGGGACTTCACAATCGCTCTTGTTTAGTACCAATTGTTTTAAATGATCCAGTGGATCACTACAATCACTCATGGAATGGGCAATTAAAGGGATGATTCTGTCATGTGTTTGAGAGATAAAAGGTACATAGATTTATCTATTTGATGTTCCAGGACAGCCAAGGAGAAATTTTGTACTGCTTAAATTAGAAACAGACAGACCCTGGTTTTTTTCCTCAATTGCAAGGGTGGTTAAATTCTGAGCTAATTAAACTGGATAGTAATTACTTGCTTGTTTTAATGGGTCCTCTAAAAATTGTACCACTGTAGTCATCATACCAGTGACTGCTTATAAAACGCTTCTCTTTTTCCTGTTGGGGTTCAAATGGAACTCCTGGGGGCTCTGACACTTGCATCCTTTGCTGCCCAGACCCATTTCTGTTGGTAGCCAGATGCCTCTGGGCAGCAGAGAAGCTGAAAGCATCAGATAATCAGGAACAAAGAAACCTCCAGAAACCTGAAGAGAGGGAACCTCACTGACCAAACAAAATTCTCCTGTTCAGCCAGTGAATCTGACAACATCAGGAGAAGAATATTGTCTCCAAGAGGAGGCAACTGTGCATGTCCTGGTGTAAGGTCAGTTTGTAGTTTCAACTGCTTGGCCCATGCAGCTGCAGGGCTCGTGTGGGGTTGTTTAGATGGCACTATGGGCCTTCACACCCTGTGCCTGGAGCAGGGTGTCTGAGCAAGGACAGCGGAGGACCATGGCTTGCCCCTCTCCCACTGCTGCCCATCTTTGGCCTGGCTGATGACCACAGGATTGGGAGGGCAGAGGGGGAGGATACCAGCCACTTCCAGTGCGTCACCCTCTCTCCCCTCTTACAGGGAAGTGAGTAATAGTGTTTTCACACTCTCCTCTGCTTATATCCTTGCTTGCACTTCCTCTGTGAACCGTCCCACACAAAACCAGTCTTTCCTCAGGCAATACCACTCTCCCTTCAGTGGGAGTTTGAGTGGAAATGGAGCAACAATCCAGATTTGTGTTACAGCTATGGGAAAACAACTTCATCCTCATAAGAGTTTGGTTGTAACCACATTTTCATATTAGCAACCTATTTAAAGCATAAAAGGAAATGTCTGTCTTCTGGTCAGCTGCAGTATCTTAGGCTGTGTTCTAGCCAAGGAGTGCCAGATAAAGACTGTGTATTTTTCCATTAATTAAGATGCTTTAATTAATTGGGACAGCTAATTTAAATTGGCTCTAGGAATAGGTATAGCCCTCAAGAGAGCCAAGTACAATGACTGCAGTTAATTCAGAATAGATAAGGAAAAGCTCTGATTTAGGAAAAGCATTCAATCCTAAAGACCAAAGCATCATGGGATGCACAGCTGGTCATTTAAATGCATCAGGTTTTATTTTATTTTTTTACAGATAGTGCTTGTTTGTCCTTTCAGGAGTTACAATCACAGGTTTTTTTCCCCTGTGATGTGACCCCAGCTAAATTTTTGCCTGGACAAAAAGATACTTTTACAACTCTGTATTGCCTTCATGCAACGCAATAACTAGAAAGAACACCCCAGCTGTGTCTTTCCAGTTCTGGCATACTGCATTTCCCCCAGCCCTGAGACAGTCAGGTCCTTAGCAGTTCTTTCCATTACTGCCTTTTTTTCCCACCACACTGAGAGACTACACCATGTAAAAACCAACATGCTGATGGCACATACCAGGGTTGGCTCACCCAGCTTGTTAGAGCATGGAGCAGGGATGAAAGATGTGATCAGAAGCTTAAAAAGGAGCAGGAGATACAGGGCTGATTCTATAAAAGATCACCTGGTTCCTGATTCAGAAATGGGCTAAGAGCCTTTCCAAGGAGGCAAGCTGCGCTAAGGGTGCAGAAAACAATCAGATATATTTTCTTTCTTGCTTGCACAAGCACACGTCTATCAACAAAGGAGGTAAGAGGGGAAAACAAGGTGTAAATTTTGATCAGCCATTGTGATTTATTCTAGCAATAGCTTTGCATTTTAAACTCCCTGATGTGTTTATTGCTGCAGGAAGAACTTGTTCTGCGGAACAGGTAAGGCTGTCTGCAGGTGCAGACAAATCTATAGATTACTGTTCTCTATATTGAAACATGCGGTAGTCTGGCATGTAGAAGGATTTTGATGCCAGATACTAAAAAGAAAGTGTTTGCTGAAGAGTGAAATGTTCTACATAACAGAAAACCGCCAAAGCCAGGATAGAGCCCTTATCACTGGCACAGGTGTGCAGATAGCAGCTGCCTCCAAGCCCAACAAAATACACCTATTTTAGAAATAGCAGCAGCTTCTCCTCCTTGTACGAACAGCTGCAGTTGGATGTTGTTGAGCGTGCCACAACATACTTTCTTTTCCCCCACACTGACATGAATCCTTCACATAAGATATGAAGCAGGATCCCAAGCCAGTGACTTGGATTTCTTGAGACTATGTTTCTTTTTTCTTTTCCCCCCCCCAGGAAATACATTTTAAGTTTTTTGCAGATCAGCTGATCCAGTTTTCTCCAGGGAGAAAAGAACAAGAACAAGAAACTACACTTGCAAAAATCCTTGTGGGGATAACCACTGTACATTCAAATAAGAGTGTTGCATTCCCCACTTTTCACCCTGTCAAACATTGTAAATCCCTGTTAGCCCTATATGAGGTACCTCACTCACCACCTGAAGAACCCCAAATAGCTGGACGGCATCAATGTGAGGCTGACAGTTTTCATCAGATTTTTCAGATCATCATTTTTCCAGAAAACCTGGATTTGTTTGGGTGTTTCTTTGCTCATGGGGGGTGGCTTTTAGTAATATATTGAAAAACCTGTTTGCTGCTAAATACACCAGGAAGGCCTCTTCAAGTAAAGAATTAAACAATTACAATGAAAGATATAAAAATAAGGCTTCTGTGATATGATAGGATTTATTTAAGAGGGTTACAGGAAGCTGGAGCCTACTGTTCTGTGACAAATGATTTCCCTGAGAAAACTCAGTAAGTGGAACATAATCACATAATGGAATTGATCTTGAAATACCACTAGCTCCAGGGTTTGGAAATCAGCAGCCCCCAGTGACCTTGTATGTAACATCTTTATTCATGATCTAGGAAAAGAAAAGGTAAACGGCGTCAAGGATAAACCAGTAGACAAGAAGGGCAATGTCAGGCTGGTTTAGTCCATGGGGAACTCAAGCAGAAAGAGATCTGATTAGAGAACTGAAGTGGGATGTTACAGGCTACATCAAAACCCAAGTCTGATGAGTCATTTAAGGGCAGGACAGAATGGAGACCTGCAGAAAGGGAGAGCAAGGCAAGCAGAAGAAGAAGTAAAACTCAGCTTATTGATGTGATTTAGGGTCACATCAGAAGCACACTTGGTGCCCACCTGACTCTAAGAGCTCTAGAAGCCCTTTGCTTCTCAAACACTGCTGCACTCAAACATCATCCCAGAGCACAAAAACCAAAAAACCAAGAGTGGAAGCGCAAACTATGCTTTCCCACCCCCTTCATTTTGAAAAATGTTAATGCTCATCACAAGCTGTCCCATGGGGCCACAGGTGACACCAGTTGTCCTTCAGGACAACTCTCATGGTGGCAAGCAGGTAGGAAAGTCTGCTTCTCTCCATGAAAACCAGCGTATTTGGGGCCCCAGAGACTGGCAGTGGCTGTGGTTCCAGAAGAGACTGATTTAATTCACAACTGAACATGAGGACTAGGAAATGCCAGGATTCTGTGCTCATAAGATGAGCAAAATCAGGAAGGCTACATTGTGGAATCCTCAGGCTTGAATTCCATGACCAAAACTGAATGGGTAACTATTGTTCTTAAAGCAGCTACAAAATCTCTGTTCCATGCTAAATAACAGCACACAATATTCGTCTGGATGTGGGCTGGAAGAAGCACCACCTTTTCCCGTGTATAACAGAATGAAGAGATGGTGAATGAGGCCACAGCATTCTCAAGCAGCAGCTTTATATCCCTCCCTCAAAATGCTCCACCAAAAACGCAGCTGGCAAATAAACTTGGACCAGGGTTAGTGGTACCCATGGTTTCCCAGCGTCCCCCTTGCTGGAGGACGGAGAGAAGCTGCCGTCCCAGCTAAATACAGCCTGTAGGAAAATCCAGAGATGGACAAAATGAGTGATGGCTGCCTGATTTGGCTTTTCCTTCCAACCATGCCCAGCCTTACAGCCTCCCCGCATTCCCCGTGGAGCGACAGTGGCACCTGGTGGTCAGGTCCCCCTCGCACTAGCCAAACTGATTTTTAATATTTTTTTGAATGCTTGGTGCAGTGGAAATGACAGAGGAGCACTTTGTAAAACGCAGTCCTGATTAACTAGGTTAGTGACAACTGCTGGCTGCAATTAGTCCTGTAATGCACTATTTTCCTATGTCCCTTGTCATGCAAGTAGTGCAATTCACAACCTCTTGTTGCAGCACACCCACTGCATGAGCCTCCCTGCCTACTCATTATGCTCCTGCAAGTGGAAAGGAAGGAATGAGGACCTGTTCTAGCTTGAAGAAAATATTTATTAATTTTTCCTGACTGCTTAAAAAAAAAAAATATTCAGGGCTTCCTATGCAGGCAGAGATAAACTAAGTCTGTTTCCAATCAGCTACCAAATGCACATCCCTAGAGATGCTTAGGCCCACATGTGCCTTGGAAGAAAATATTGTTATTGTCCTTCTGTCTGTCATTGAGACATTCTGTGCCTTGGCAGGACATGACTTCTGTAACACCCTGCACTCTGCAAACCCTGTGAATAATAGATGTGCTCTGAGGCAGAACTTCTGACAACGTTTATCCTAACATCATTGACTTGTCTAGCAAGCTGAATTTTTGGTGCAGAAGGGCCCTTTCTGGGAGATGAACAGAAAAACAAGCCCATACAAAGCACTGAACCTGGGACAGCCTGTTACTATCGAATTAAGATCTTGCAGCTGAAGGGATTTTTGTATGACTGCAAGGTGAGTGCTTCATTAGAGATCAGAGACTGAGGGATTGTCTCTTTACTTCTGACAAACATACTGGAAGTTTTTTTGTAGCTGGACCCCTGTCTCTCCTTGCTGTCTAAGAGAGCTGTGCTCGAACTGCTGTCTTTCCCTGCTCAAGACTTATTTTTTGCCCAGCTGCGCCCTTTCCTAAAATTCACAGGAACATACTGTCTCAGAGAAGTGTACCTCTCTTCAGGCTTGGTAGGAGTTTCCCAATGTGTTCAGCAGCCCCTAGGATGGGCAGTGAAGGATGATACACATTCTGGTGTAGGCATACGGTGGGATAGCACGATCTGTGCTTTCTTAAGAAAACAGACTACAAACTCTGGGGCTCATTAAACAAAATCCATCTCTCCATAGCTGTTGTTCTACAAAGAAATTATAACAGCAAAGATGAGGCAATTATACAGCAACTGCCACAGTGCAGAAGCCACCAGGGCTGGCTTTTCTATGGGCCAGGCTCACCTTCCCAAGCACCATAATGGCACTCAGAGAGGTATGTCCACCTGTTTGGCATTGCTCCAGCACAGGCAGCAACTGAAGAAAAGGTGACTTTATGTGACCACAGCTGTCAGTTTTAATGAAGGATGGGATCTGCAAGTACAGCCTGAGGATAGCTTCTCTAGCTTTTTTAACCTGAGGTACCCGCAAGGTAACAGAACAATACCAGGGATGGGGCACTCACAGCTTCTCTGGGTAACCTGTTCAAGTCCCTCATCACCCTCATGGTAAAGAATTTCTTCATAATTTCTCATCTAAACCTACTCTCAGTTTGAAGCTATTCTTCCTTGTCCTGTCACTTCATGCCCTTGTAAAAAGTTTCTTTCCATCTTTCTTGGAGGCTCCCTTCAGGTACTGGAATGCCACAATTAGGTCACTGTGGCAATGGATTTGCCATATGCAGGATGGAAAAAGTCCTGTCAGAGATGGACTAGTGAAGAAAAAGAAGAAAACAGCTCTAATGTTATAGAAATAGAAGTTTTTAATGTGGTTTAAACAGTTTTTAAAATGGCTTTTGCTTTTTGCAAAGTCATTGCCTCCCTCTTCCCAACACCCCCCTGTGAAGGGCTATTGTCTCCCATACAGAGTGTCCTGGGAAGGTGTCCTGAGGTGTTTCTCATTGGTCCTTCGTTAACCCCTTCCTATTGGCTGTTGACCCTTTACCTGATGTTTTTTTCTGTGTGACCCTGAACTTGTGATTGGTCCCCTTTGACCCTCCTAAAAGCCTTATAAACCCCAACCCCACAATAAACTTCCTCTTTCATCTATCCCTCCCTGGTGGTCTGTGTGAGCTCCTTGCGGGGTCGCCGGGCCACGTGCTGGGGCGGGGGGAAGGGCATTCACCTCGCAGGTAATGGGGCCAGCAGCCTAAGGCCTGGAGGTCTCCCCCATCCCACTAGGTCACCTCAAAACCTTCTCCTCTCCAGGCTGAAAAATCCCAATTCTCTCAGCCTTTCCTCGCAGGAGAGGTGCTCCATCCCTCTAATCATCTTAGTGGCTCTCCTCTGGACTCACTCCAACAGGTGAGAAAGTGAGGAAAACACTGCCAAACCCCTAACCACAGTTAAGTTCCGTGCAGCTGAGCTGGACCAGATCTTGTCACTGGTCAAAGATCTGCTTACACAGAAGAGTAGAGCAATGGTAAGCCACAGCGTGAGCTCAAACTGCTGTTGTCACACCAGTGCAATGCTCAGAGGCAATCTCTTTTTCTGACACACAGGGATTTTTCTGGTTTAGCTTATGTCACGCTAAAACGAGTTTAAAACAAGTGAAAAAACGGTGCCGCTTTTATTCCTCAACAAAAGCATCCGCACAGGCCACCAGCCTAGTGGAAGGACTGAATTAGATGTACCAGTAATTGTTACATTTCTGCCCAGAATCACTCGGTGGGGATCTGTGCCGTGTTTTGCGAGATATGTGCAGAACTAGGAGGAATAGTAGAACCAGGGCCTGTTTTGACATTCGTGTCACATGCTTCTGCAACAGTTCTAGCATTGCTCTTACAAACAGAGAAATACTACTGCCTTTCTCCATCCCAACACCTCCCAGGCCATAGCTGCCCTCAGAACTCAAGAAGGGCATCAGAGTTGCTTCTGGGAAAGGATGTGTCTATGAGACACGTTCCTGCATTGTGGCTGGTGCCACGTGCTGTCTTCTGCAGGCTGAAGGTTAGCAGCACAGAAATGCTTACAGACTTAGCAGTGCAAAAGGAGAAGTATCAACTTAGTTCATGTGAAATACATGGCATTCAAATGTAAAGCCATAGGGTTAATACAGGACTGGAAAATACCATCTGGAACTGACTTTATTGAATACTTTTCCTGTGCTGAAAAGAATAAAAGGAGAAATAAACAAGAGTGCTCTCAGCCTACAGAAGGTAAAGGGATGGGAAGAAAGCAAATGAACATTAAACTGTAAATAATACTAAATATTAAAGATAATAAAAAACCCCAGAAATGCATTGGAAAAAAGACACTGAATAGCAGAGCTGCCTAAAGACAGCAGGATACAGCCCTTTAATCTGACAGTCTACATTTGATAGTTATAACTTTCATGGGAAAAAAAAATCTTAAGTTCTTGACAGACTCGAGAGACAACCTGTTTGGTGAGACACAAGTCCCTGCCAGAGGCAGATGGCAATGCAAACTGGTCTTCTGGAAGAAGCCATCACTTCTGTGGTGGGAGATGGTAATGCACCCCAAGACAACAGGACACAGAAATGTCACACTGACAAATCCTCTTGACACAGCAAACTAAGAGACTTCAGTATCAGGGGAAACTATTTTGATAAAAATGTCCTGTAACCATTTGTGTTGTATCACTAGAGAGCTGCTGTCATTCAGAGGAGCTCTGCATGAGGGAAGTAAAACACTAAGTCATAGTACAGAAGACAGATTTGGAATGTACTTACACAAAGTTGAGCAGAAATTCAACATTTAATTGTTCCCACTGTACATTCATATACAAGATAAAAATACTGGGCACCAGGTACAGTCTGTGCAGTACAACCCAGCATTATTCCTTTGAAACAAGATGTATTTGGCAGGATTTATTAACCAGTTGTTGAAGTCACACCTGCAAGTACTTGTAGGCCTGTAAGCAGAGTAGTTGACCTCACAAGCCAAAGTGACTAAAGCCAGCTGCACACCAGGACTGCATGCACTGGAATCTGTTTGCAAAAGCTCTTTCCCACTTTTCATGTATCCAGATTTCATGCACATTAAATTTTTAGAGCCTTTTTTTTTAATAGATCCCATACGTTTTGTCCTTCCGAGAGTTAGAAGGAGCTCAAGCAGCAAGAATCTTGTCACAGTCTGTCTGTACAGACTTGAGCTCCAGGAGATACAAGTAAAAGCAAGACACAGATACATGCCCTCCTCCTTCCAACATTTGATCTGGAGGGGGGATTCACATGACTGTCCTTTCCCTTTGCCCCTTCCTCCACCTTGGATGGCACTGATCACACAGTGACATCTCAGGACCACACCAAGTGTGCAGCAGCCAGGGAGAGCTTGGGGCTGCTTCAGGATGGGCCCAAAACTCTGGCATGAGGCAGAGCCAAAAAAAAAAGGCAGGTGGACACATGCACAGACCTAGCCACTTTAATAGTTCATCTCTCCTAAATGACTGCACATTCTATAAAAACAGAATTGCAAAATAAATGATGGATATCCCTCCTGGTTGTCAGTGGGACTGAGCCACAAGCCCCACGTGTGGCTATTCTGTCAGGCAGGGTGGGGAAGGAGGCTGGGTTTCTGCACGACAGCGTGGTCCCTGTATTGTAGAGAAGGAACAAGCACAGCAACATCATGACACCTTGTAAAATCATTTGCATTCATTTGCATGAACATGAAATCTCTGCAGACCCCCAGACCTTGCACACTGTATTAAGAAGCTACCACCAGCTGTAACCATCTTGCAGCAAAAAGGTATAATTTCGATGAAATACTAATTGCAGAGCACATCCTAGTAGGGCTCCTCAGGGAGGAGAGAAAAGCTGTGGGGGGGACTGCACACGCAGTTCATTTGCATCAGTTGCCCTTATTATTCCTCCAGGTTTTCTTTTTCTTCTTCAATATCAATTATGGCTCATGCTGTGACAACCATGGGGTGTAGAGGGAGTGATGGGGAGTCACATTGAGTGACTGGCAGACATTTCAGCAGCTTTAACTTACCCTACTGCATCTCATTTTTCCCTAATTTCTTATTTTTTACTGATTTCCCTTTTCTTTCCCTAAAAACCTAAGTCAGATATGCTCAGGAATATATTGCATCTAGGGATAAAAACGTGATGGAAACAAATTCCTGCTTTCTGTGCATCAGTAATCCTGTTGATCTTCTCCATGGACAATACACAAATAGCTGTGGATATCCAGAGCTTTCACCCATGTTTGGGAAGGTCCCGAACAGGAGGCGTACTCCTGACTGCTTACTCTGCGCAGGTTTTGTAGTTACATGCAAGGGGAAACAATGCTTCCAAATTGTTTGGGGCTTCAAACAGGTTAACACAGGTCTCACATCAGCTGCTCTGGAGATCACTTTTGACTCTAGAACTGATTTAACTCAAAAAAACCCCCAGGGTTTCATTTAACACCCTCCTCTCCTGGAGTTAATTTTCCTGAAAAGGTCATGAACCAGAAGTGTGAAATCTAGTAGCATGACCAAAGCCCAGCAGGTTTCTACTCAAATTGCTACAGGAAAGGTCCTTCACCCTGCTTTCTCAATTGGAAACTTGTTTTCAAAGCAAGGTCTGCCCATAGTGACCAGCTATTTTCCTACACACGTACAGCCATTTGGCCATGATTTGGACATACATCAGCAGAAAGACTTGCAAAGCTTTCCCTCCAGACCAAACTCAGTTCCATCCCATGCTGCCTTGCCATCAGACTGGCCACGCTGCACTGATGACACCAGGGAGACTCAGGCTGGAGCCCCTCCCAGGGTCATACATGCCACATGCCTCAGCAGCCCTGCCTCGGGCATTTTGTCCCTTTTCTGGCTCATAGAAAACTCTTTTTCTTCCATCTCATGTCTGTGAATATTAAAACAAAGAGAAATCTAAGTTGTGCCACCTCACAGTGCTATGGTGAGAAGCTACAGATAGTCTGATTTGTAATGAGCATTTGTAAAGATGCTTTTGCATCTTTTTAGCACCAAAAACCTATTTATTTTTTTTCTCACAGTAGGTTTCAGATTTAACAGTCCCCCTTTAAAGTATGCCTTGTATACTCTGTAGACACAGGAGCCCTCATTTCTATTTGTCCAGTGCTCTGCAGTAGATATTGGCCATCTCGCTGCCCACTGGCTCAGGGCACACAGTCCACATTTGTGTGCTCTATCTATTACAGTTTTAATAAAGGCTTTAATAAAAAAAACCTTAATGAAATGTGTTGGGAATCGAGGTTTATATTTTCCAGATAGTTTAAAGCCAAAGCTGACGGCAACACTGACCCACACTGGCAGTGTCAGCCCTTCCAATTCAAGTCTCATGTCTATCACCCTCATGAATAGCTGAGAGGCTCAATGTGTTGTTTCCAAATTGCCGTGGGCCATGCTGGGAAAGAAAGGGACTTCAGAAGTGCAAATTGATTGACTCAGTTCGATTAAAAATAATCACCATATCTGGAGTTTACCTAGATAATTCAAATAGCATTTGAATCAAAATCTAGACAACATGCATACCAAAACCATGCTCCTGGAAATACTAGCTACTGCTCCTTTGTCATAGAATAGGTTTGGTATTCAGTACAGACTACAGAAAATGGAAACCTCAACAGATTTTAATTTGAAAAGATCTTCTTGGGGGATTAAATACTTAGCATTGTAAGTGGCAGTGTTTTAAACTGATTCTCCTTCCATAAATGTGACTGTAATTTTGCTAACTGTCTTTCCTAATGAAGGTTTCCACATGCACAAACCCAGACATGGGATCAGGGACTCGGTCTTCTCGTTTGTCAGTCACCTGACTTAGCTCGTAACATTTAAGTCTCGGTTTCAATAGCATGCAAAAGAACACAAGCTTGAGGAGAAAACTTTCACCTTGTTCAAAATCTACATGCTTTTCGAATGAAAAAACATCACAACTGCTGTTGAAACTCTCGAGTGTTGAGAAAAAATGACATTTTTTTGTGCAGAATGTCAAAAGTTTCAATAATTTTAAAAGCATTATGAAAGGCTGGTTTGGGGTTTTTTTTTAGAAGAAGGCCATTTTGAGATTAAAGAGTAACAATTGTTACATGCTTCACTATAATTCTTATGTAAGATTTTTCTGTTTAGAAAGAAATGCCCACCTCAGCTCACAAGGGACAGCTCGTAGCAAGCCCAGATATGTAGCACAGTACACACTAAGGCCTGGAAAACATGCCCACCAGCAGGCTTGGTCCCTGGGGTTTTAGGGGCCCCTCTGGAAGACTTTCCCGTGGGATCCCTGCTGTCTCACAGCTGTCCCCTGCCTCTTTTCTTGAGACCAGCAGAAACTTAGTTATCTTTGAAACCTTTTCCTTTCTGGTTGAAATTAGCCAACAGTCCAGAAGCTGATGGAAGATGAGAGAGAGATGCTTCTCATGGAGTTTGCATTTCCTTAGGGAAAAGGAGCTAAAAGCATGTACCAGAAGCAGATTTTCAAAAGATAGGATCAACTACTGCTTGTTGTAAGGAGTGAGAGTGAAGAAGTCTTGCTATATAATCCTATGACCTGTGTAACCCCTCTCACTTTACAATACTTGTTCCTACATAAGAAAAATAATCCCTAAAAATGGAAAGCTGCTAGTCAGGAAGGATCAGAATCACATTTATCACTTTATGTGCTTTATGATGAATCTGCCTTGCCCAATGCCTGTGTTGGGAAAGCAAAAGCAGGGACTCAAATTAAGTGCTGCACACATCATTAAAGGAATTAGCTGCTTTCCCTTCCATATTGCATGAGCAAGGATGTGCCCAGAGAGGCTGAGCACTGTGCTGCCAGGGATCCTGTGCCAAATCCCGCACCAGCTGCCTCTGCTCAGGAAGCCAGCTCAGGCTGAGGGCTACTTTAACAGCATTAATGAGTGGTGCCTCACCATTAATTGTTACACTGTTGTTCATTACAGCCTTTCATGGTGGTATTATACATATATATGTATTGCTTCAGCAGCTCATGCTTCGGGGTAGCCAGCAATCATGGCTTCTCCTGTCCCATTCCAGCATTGCTTATGTCAGGGAAGGAGAGGAAGTGCCTCTGTGTATGTGTCTGCAGTTCTACCTGTGCACAACCCCCATCTTCTCCCCTTTTACTCTTGCATGTTCCCAGCTTACTCTGCTCTGAGCACTCCCAGCTGGGAAAAGCTGCACTATTTTGCTTCTCACTGAATGCATTTACAAATCATCACTGCTTATTTCAGAGGCAGCCAGGATGCCCATTTCAGTACCAGGGTCCGCAGGACCTGCTCGCTGATGGCATGTTCCTCCCCACAGAGGATGCCCCTCGGGAAGCAGCTGAACGGGACGTTTTCCAGCTACCTGTTTGGGCTTGCTACAAGCTGTCCCTTATGAGCTGAGGTGGACATTTCTTTCTAAACAGAAAAATCTTACATAGGAATTGTAATGAGGCATGTAACAATTGTTACTCTTTAATCTCAAAATGGCCTTCTTCTAAAAAAAAACCCAAACCAGCCTTTCATAATGCTTTTAAAATTATTGAAACTTTTGACATTCTGCACAAAAAAAAAAGGTGTCATTTTTTCTCAACACTCGAGAGTTTCAACAGCAATTGTGATTTTTTTTCATTCCAAAAGCATGTAGATTTTGAACAAGGTGAAAGTTTTCTCCTCAAGCTTGTGTTCTTTTGCATGCTATTGAAACCGAGACTTAAATGTTACGAGCTAAGTCAGGTGACTGACAGACGAGGACACCTAGTCCCTGAGCTCACGGCAGGGTTTGGGCGCCTCGCCCTCGCAGCCTCCACAGCACCCGCTCCGCATCCCGCGGTGCCGCGGGGGCACCGCTCTTCCCTGCTCCCGGATGGATGGAGGAAAGGCACCCTCCCCGCTCACGTCCCTGCCCCGCCAGGAGCCCGCATGAGGCGTTCCCGAGGCGTTCCCGAGGCGTTCCCGGCCGCTCTGCGTCACGGCCCCGCTCGGCGGCGGAAGCCGCGAGGAAGGCGGGGCGGGAGGGCGGTGTTAAAGCGGCAGCGGGGCCGCGCTGGGCCGGGCCGATGGAGTCGGACGGCGGCGCAGAGGAGCCGGGGGGCGAGAGCAGCTATTTTCTGTACTACGCGTACGGCAGCAACCTGCTGCGGGAGCGGCTGCTGCTGCGCAACCCCTCGGCCGCGCTCTGCGCCCTGGCGCGCCTGCAGGTGCGTGCGGGGGGCGGCGGGGCGGGTGGGAGCGCGGAGCGGCGGCTGAGGAAGCCCGCATGCCCCGAGGATACCCGCATGTCCCCCTGGAGCTGCGTGTCTCCCACGGCTGCGTGGGGTCCGGTGCTGCAGCCGGCCGGTCCCTCCTGCGGGTACAGGGGGAGCCCAGCACGGCTCAGGCGAGGGGGTCGAGAGGGTGATGCCAGGCTCTTTTCGGTGGTGCCCAGCGACAGGACGGGGAGCAGTGGTCATAAGCTAAAACACAAGGAATTCCACCTCAACATGAGGAAGAACTTTGCGTTGAGGGTGGCAGAGCACCGGAACAGGCTGCCCAGGGAGTTCCTGGAGTCTGCCTCTCTGGAGACATTCAAAACCCACCTGGACGCGTTCCTGTGTCACCTGCTCGAGATGACCCTGCCTTGGCAGGGGGGTTGGACTGGATGATCTCCAGAGGTCCCTTCCTACCCTAACGGTTCTGTCCCATCGCCCCTGACACACCTGGGGCCTGCTGCCAGGGCTGCTTGCAGCCGAAGGAGCGTTTGGGATAGTCCCACCGCTGCGGGGTTATCTGACCGGGATTAACCTTCCAGGCTGCCAGCCATGACCCTGCGTGTAAAGCGCTATGGACCTGGAAACATAAAGTAACAGGAAGAAATTCTTTGCTGTGAGGGTGGTGAAGCACTGGCACAGGTTGCCCAGATAGGATGCCCTATTGCTGGCAGTGTTCAAGGCCAGGTTGGATGGGGGGCTGAGCAACCTGGTCTAGTGGGAGGTGTCTTCACCCCCCCCACACCCCCCATGGCAGGGTGGTCTTTAAGGTGCCTTTCCAACCCAAAGTATTCTGTGATTCTAGGTGCTCAGCTGGGTTTATGGGAAAAGCTTCTGCCAGTTTTAAAAGGATGATGTTTTGTTTAAAAAAATCAAAATCTCTCCTTCCCGTCATCCACTCTGGGTACAGGTGAGGAGCCCTCCCTTGTGAGATATATCGGGCACATGTGAGATGTCATGATTTCATCCAGCACTGCACATCTGCAGTTGACACGTTCTTATGCGCTTTAGGGCAGTTCTCCTCAGTCTGAGTTATTAAATGCTAGTGTATCAGCTTGGCTTTAGTGTAGGCTTGGAAACACGAGCTTGTGGTCATTAAGCTGTTGATACACAGACCTGTACAACTGGAAGGATCCTTGGAGGAGCAGAGCATCAATTGATAGCACTTAAGGATAACTTGAAGGTTCTCTTGGGGTAGCTGGCAGGAAATAGTCTATGTCGGAGTATACACTGAAGAAGTTCTGAAACCTTGTCATTAATAAACTCCCTACAGTCGGTTAGTTGGTATCTCTTGGGACTGTCAGCCTGGCACATGAGGCCTGCACCTGTAAAGCATGTGGCACTTAGAGATACCACTGAGCCGAACGTGCCAGGAGCCCAGCACCTTGCCGGATTAGACCTTGAAAGTGGGGAGGAAAGCAGGAGTATTGCACACTTATCTTTGAATAAAGGAAAGCTTCAGCTCTCCTCCTGGCTTTCAGGTCGATTTCCAGGTTATGCAGTTAGCAGCTCTTGTTGTGCTGCAGGTTGGCTGTTCCAGAGCAGGCAGACAGGCCCTGGTTTCTCTAGCCAGCCTTTGACCAATTGCTATGTTCCCTGCCAACACCGGGTGGCTTCACTCCCTTGCATCCAGCTGGAAAATCACTGATGCTTGGGAGTGAGGAAGTGAACAAAGGTTGGAGCTGCTTCCTATTAATTCCTTTATGGTAGTGCTACATGGGCTTAAAAAAAAAAAAAGGAAAATCAGCCTGTTACCAGAGTACTTTGGATGCTAAACTAAAGTATTAAATTAATTTCCCTCTGGTTTTACTTTTTACAGTTTTTTTAATCTTCAGCGAAAAGCTGTTAAGAAATGGGATGTGTAACAAGCACAGAAAGGGTTTTACACTGGTACTTCGAAGAAGGACCAATCTCTTAACCCAAGAAAATATCTCGTGTGGTTTTTTTCTCTCTTCCGAGCAGTGTCTACTCCTGTTGCCCACATGGTGGGGAAAAAACAAACAAACAAACAAAAAACCACCACCAACCTAGACTGCTGTGAGAGTATTTGATTCTATCCAAGTATTTCCTTGGTGCTGCCCTGCATGCACTTGTCCACATCTGTAGCTTCAGTCTGTGATGTGACTGGACTATTTACTTGTGTGCAAATAACTTTGTGCATCTAAGTAAACTTTCTTCCTAGTGAAATTAGTTTAATAGGGGACATTTTATGGGGAAGGAAGATGTCTCTATTGATGGAGTAAACAGTGTGGCTTTGCCAGGCTGCTGATTGTCACACACACACAAATTGATTGTGTCCCGATCAGTGCTGTTCTTCTTTGTGTAAGCCTCCAACTGCTCAATTTTTTGCAACCTTTATATATCTATTAGGATATATAACAAGAAGCTGATATGTCTCAAAGGGAATATTGATATATACATGTGTATATTTCAAATCAAAGTTATCTCCTAGCTTAAAGCATGGTGATCAAGAGAAATAAGCAAAGCTGTAGGGCTGCGTAGGTTTGGGTTTTATTTTTGTTGTTGTTCTTAGTCCTTTTTGCCTTTGCCAGATTTTGTTGTTGCAGTTAAGCAGGTAGCGTTCCTTGAAGCTTGCTGGGTTTTGATTTGGGTTGATATTTTTTTTCCTCTTCTCTACTGCTAGGGGAGGACCTACAAATTGACTAATAAGTAGGAAAAGAAATTGAGTGTATGGAGTCAGATAGGAAATTACACTCATAAAATGCAAGAATCCATTATTCTCTTGCATATATAATAATATTGAAGTATACTTGTAAGAAAAAGTGATACTTGATTTCTAAAAGAATGTTTTCTACTTGGAAAAACCTGAATAAGCTCACTGAAGGAGGCATTTGCTTTGGCTTAAAAATACCCAAAAATGTTCCAGTTGGGTGATGAGGGATGTATTTTATAATTGGGTAATTTTATTAGTGCATGAGGACAAGTCCCAGAGCTCACCATCTTTTAGACTTCTTTTCTATTTTCCTGGATCCTGCATAATAGCATTTAAGTCTCATAAGAGCACCAAAAGCTGCAAAAGAATGGGCACCAGGTAGGCACTTCTTTTGATGGGAACAAGAAGGCAGTAGACAGTTCCCTCCTTCTGGTAAGCACATCAGCAGTCCTGTCACTGCCAACTTGGACAAAAGTCAAGCTGACATTTCTTCAGCACTGTTGTGTTTACTGGAAAATTAGGTATGTGTGCTACTCTTGAGAAAGGGCTGCCTCCACTTTCACTGCTAGAGGTTGGCTGCTGTTTAGGCCAGACAACTAGGAGGTTTGGGTGTTGATCCAGGTCTCTGCAGACCAAGCCTTTTATCAGTGGTGCTCTCTGCCTAACCTCTCTTCCCGTTGTCCCAAGGCTGCCATTTCTCATGGGGAGGTGGAAAAAGCTGACTTCAGCCCATCACGAGGTGGGAGCTGGATCATGTCCCGCCTGTCCATTCTTCCTTCTGTGGCCCCAACTGACTGCTTGTAGACTGTCCTTTAGCTGCCCTTTTCACGTCAAGAGTAGCCAACAGCCCTTAGCTTAAGTGAAAATTGATTCTCTGCATTGGTTTCATTTGCAGGATTTTAAGCTCGAGTTTGGCCATCATCAAGGCAGGACAAGTCCTGTCTGGCATGGAGGTACAGCTACCATTGCTCAGAGCCCTGGAGACGAAGTATGGGGAATAGTGTGGAAAATGAACACTTGCAATTTAAGTTCGCTGGATAAGTAGGTGACTTAACTTTTGCTGTCTTACACTGCTTTGAATAGCGATTGAAAAGTCATAGGTAATTTTTGATAAAGAGCTGTGTTGAAGCTTTGGTGTTGGAATCAAGATGATGCTTTTGATTTTAATCTGTGAATTTCACTTGACATGATGTGTATTGACTTCTACCACTTCTGTGATTAACATGGCTTTATTTTCAAGCTAAAGCTACTTAGGGGTGTTTTAATGAGCAGCTCTGACCTTGATTTGAAGCTGATATATTGGTCAGGCCCCTTTTAAAAAAAAAACAAAACAAAACAAAAACAACAACAAAAAAAAAACCAAAAACACAAAAACCCAACAACAAACCCTGTCTTCTCAGTTTCATGTCCCTTAAATGACTCTAAACTCTGTATTTGTCCTATGTCATTTTTCCCATTGTTTTGGGGAGAATTTCCTTCCTTTAGACTGACATGAGTTTCTATCTGTGGACTTCAGTTATAGCAGAAAAGGAAGGAATGAGGACAAGCCTTTGCAGGAGAGAAAGAGATCTTTAATACAGGCAAAGGGACCTTTTGAGGAGGTTATTTAACATGTCATGTCTTCTAAGGACTCAAACTTCTGTGAGCTTGAGGAAGATCCAAGCAGGGAGCTGGGCTGTAATTGTTTCCCTCTTTGAATGGGAGAGCCTGCCTGCACCTTTACAATGCATGGTGGAAAATGTTCTGTCTGTGCCTGGTAATTAAGAGAAGTTTAAGGCTCCCAAAACTGAGCAAGTTGTTCCCAGGCTGAAGTGTGGAGGACCACCTGGATAAACAAAGCAAGGAGTAGCAAGACTTCTTTCAGGGTCTCAGGCAGGACTAAGAACGTAATCTCCAAAACTTTGTCTGGTGCCATGTGCTTGTTGCAGCTTTTGGGAAGTGCCTGCACAGTATGATGCTTCTGGTACACAAGGATAGTTTGTTCAGAGCAGTTCATCACTGTCAATTAATTCCAGTAGAAGTCTGGGCAAGTGAGAGCAAGGAAGCAGGGCGTAGTAAACTCAGTGAAAGCACTACAGTATTACTGTTCTCCTGCCTCTGGTACTATTGCAGTTTTGGTTATGGCTGCACTGTGCTGTGTAGACATCTGCCTACAGCCCTGGCCATGAAACTTGGTTCCAATGTGCTTTTCATTGAACCTGAACAGTGAACCTGAAATACAGAAACAGTTGCAAGGTCTGTTAGCACATTATGGGAATGGGCAATCTCAGCACTCTTGTCCTGACTGAGAGTGTTAATCCCAAGCAGAGCAGGTGAGCATCTAGTTGGTGGGCAGGGCTTCACATGTCTGTGCTTTATGATCTCCTGAGTTCCCCTGCTGTTGCTTGCAGTAGCACTTAACATCCTGACCCCTTTTCTGCTGACCTTTACTGAAATCTCCTTATTTACTATGCTTTCATAAAGCATAAACTTCATGAGTATGATAATCCTGTCCAACAGCATCTGCTTTTGATAGTAGCAGCCTGCTTCTTTTCCATGGGGGCAGTATTATGATTTCCAGAAGTATTTACATGCTGTTTAGAGTTGACATACTGCAGAATTGCAAATCCCTGGCATTTGTTTGACAGTGGATAAACTCTAATGCTTGCTAAGATGCTAAAGAGTTGAGTGCTGTAACATCACCAAAAGCTGCAGGATGGACACTAGCACAAAGGTTACTTTTTCCTAGCTGCCTCACTGATGCCATGGAGGTGAACTGGAAATGGAAGGAAATGGGATGTGTTCTTGGCTTTAACAATGATAGTCCAAAGCATTTTTCTAAGGCTTGCTCCTAACCCACCTCAAATGAGCTTGCATGTGTTCTTGCTGAAGGTCTTGAGATTCTCTGGCTGCATGCAAGCAGATATACTTGTAAGTCCTGAAGCAAGTTATTTCCTGGAATTGCCATGTGTCCAGAAAAAAAAAATCACTATTGCCCCCTCCCCACTTTTTTTTTTATCCCCTAATCTCTGTAAAGAAGTCTGTGCTTTGTTATCCAGAAGCAGAGGAGGAAATGTATAACTAATGCTGCATGTAACTAATTGAAATACTAGTAAAACAATGTAACATATAGAAAACAAATATGGGAGAGGAACCTTTTGCTTAGATGGCTGAATCCTTTGGGTTCAAATGGGTTTTAGGTGCTGTCCCACGGACAGTTTTACTTTTTTTTTTTGTCCTCCGTACTTCACAAATCTACAAGTTACAGGCTAAATCATGACCCTTATTCCTCATAGGTCCTAGGATGTTAATTAACAGTTTTCTTGTTCTCACACAACCATGTGACTTATTTTGTAGTCTGTTGACCTGCAGTTAGCAGTAATCTGCAGTTAGCTTCCAGTCTCTACTTGCACTTAACACACGCAACGAAACGGGACTAGGTTATGTACGTTAAATAACTTGAAATGGGAGTCAGTCTTTGAAAAGAATATGAATTGTCAAAATTATATTTGACGAGCAGGGTTAGAAACCATGCTATGACTCCTATCTAAAGTTAATTGTGCTATAAAGTCTGCCTTGTATTGCTTAAGCTTCTTGTTTACTTCTTACTGTTTCCTCAGATTTTTAATGGTGGCTGAATGCCAATAGTTAAGGACAATAAGTAGCCTTGGTTTTGAGTTTGCTTTTGTTTTTCTAAGACAGCATGATTTTGCTAATAAAAAATAACCATGTTTTTTGCCCTGACCTATCTCATTTTTACTGTTCACGTCTTGTGCAAATTAAAGAGTGTATTGGATTATTCATTGGAAAGTGCATTGCAAAAGTTGTGCAAATTTCCCCCTATTAAAATGTAACACAATGGGCAAGATAGTTTGCAATTGTTTCTTTGTCTGAGTGGCAGGTAATGAATAATATGTGCCTGACTCATTAATTTTGGTTGTGTTTCTCTTTCAGACTACCAGTCTAGAGTAATTAATTTACAAGTATTCTCTCTCTAACTTTGCAAGTGACCCACTGGTCATCTTTCTTACAGACCTGAAATGATAAAATTGAATGCTGCTGCTTCTTTATAAACTTGTTTTCGGATGTGAAACAAGTTTGCACAAAAAGTACTGAAATATGTTTTGCTTTATTTGCTTTTCTTTGTCTGTTAACAGCACAAACCAGTGTCCTGCCTTAAATTCTATTATAATAAATCCATCTGTTTAATTGCACACTTTGCTTGAAAGATGCATCAGTTACTTGGCATGAAAGGAATATATGTCCTTTACAGGCAAGAGGGAGTTGAAGATGGTTTTTATGTCCCAATAGAAGTTAATGTCTACACTCAAGCAGGAAAGGTGCTGACCTGTCGAAGCTACCAGATGAAGGACTATGTCTGTGGTCCCCCTTCTCCGCAGTATAAAAAGGTAGGTGTTGCATCACTGTAATTTTGGAAGAATGAACAGAAGTTTATAATGCAGTACTTCTGTCCTATTTAACAAGTCCTTTGCTTACAGTGGATGGAAGGCATGACTACTCTACTGTAAAGGTATAACCATTGGTGTGCAATGTATTACTGTAGTCATGCTCTCAGAAGATTGCTAGCTCTTAAAAAACCTAGTAAATCAGTTTGGCTTTTTGGCTTAGCTATGCCTTACATGAAGCCTCTGTTTACCTCGTGAATTAGTTATGACTGACACAAGGATTTCTGAAGGATGTTGTTTACATATATGCAGCAATTCTCTGTGTTTGAAAAATTAATGTACTCCACTAAAAGGACAGAGGGAAGCTTCTGTGGAGAAAACTCAGCACCTGGCTTGTAGTTTCAAGGACGTGGATTATCCTTACTGTCTTGTGAAGCAGTTGCTATCATTTAATACAGGAGTCCACTTGATGCCTTTCAGCAGATGCATCATCAGTATATCACAGGATTCTAGCAGCCTTACAGAGCACTGCAGGGTTCCCACTTGATGGCTGGTGAGGCAGAAGTGTTTCAGCACTGTTCTGCAATAGACTGACTCTATAGAGACACATGATCCAGTCACGCAGCAGGCCTGACCTGCTTAGCTTGTGAGATCTGATGTGGGCCCTGCTTGGGTGGCATGACTGCATGTCTGAATGATGCAGCTACTGGCAATTGTAGATACATATCACTGTAGCATGTTGGCTTTTTCTACCTAAAGCAAAGAAACCGGGCTTGAGCCTGTTAAATTCCAAGTGTGCCGCCTTCTCTGAACTGAGAAACTTGCTCCTATGAATCAGCTTCCAGGAGCATAGCTAAGGCCAGCTGCTGTGGGACTGCTGAAGAGAAACTTGCTTAGAAAGCAAGCTCTGCTATTCCACAAATCTCCTCCCTGCCAACCCACCTCTTGGCAAGACAGATCTTGAGGCATTTTCAGGAGGTTAATACATAGTCTGCTGCTGTGTGGCAGTTCTCACTGGTGCTCTGTAAGAGCAGACCTCCACTGTTGGCAACTTTATCTAGCTAAACATTCCCTCTTGCTGTTGTCAGGATCAGTTGTTAGTTCTGTTCTTACCCTACTGTCCCCAGCTTTTATTTAAGTTAACCAGGCAGGAGAGCTAAAAATTTATACAAGTGATTGCATCAGCACACAGTGACCAAACTACATCCATCTTCTGTCGTGTGCTTTTTTTTGTGTGGCAAAGTTCATTCTTTCTAGACACCTCATCCTTTAAATTCATGCTGTTAAATACAGGAAAGAGTATTTAGAATACTCATTTCTATATGCAAGCTTGCTGCTGTCTCCTTCAAGCCCTGGTTCCTACACCTTCCTCTTTTGCTCTCACTGTCACATCTTTTCTTCTGCACCAATACTTAAGTTTATTTTGTGTGCGGCAGGAAAGCTGCGGTAACAAACTAAGGAATCTAACAAACTAACAAAGTTAAGTGTCTGTTTCTGTTACTCCTATACCTGTCTAGGTACTCACTGTTGTGCTGTGGATTTGAACAGCTTAGTTTTAAAAATAGCTTCAGTAATATATGCTGCTTCTCACTCAGGTGTGATACTAAGGCTGGCTAAAGGCTTAAAAAGAAGTTCTCATCCTCACTGGAAGAAAGAATGAAATAACAGAATAACAGCTTAATTGTAGAATCTTGTGCACATTAGTAACACTCCAGATTCTTAGCAGTAGTACAAGCCTTTTCAGAGTAATTTTGTTCACGCTGTTCTGGTGTTCAGTGGTTTCCCAGAAGCCTTTGGCTATCCTCGGGTACAAATAGTGTTATTTGGGGGTAATTCTCTTGTTACATTCTTTATATATGAGTAAATGTTTGGAGGAGTCTTTCTAACATTATTACTGAAGTCTTTTTTTTTTCCCCCTTTTGATTATAGGTTATCTGCATGGGTGCAAAACAGAATGGCTTGCCAATTGATTACCTGGAGAAATTAGAAGCTATTGAAACTAATAACTATGCGGGACCGGTGCCAATAATGGAAGAGATTGAAGCTGCTATTAAAGCAGAGAAAATAAATTCTGTATAGAATACCTCTGCATTTGCTTGGCCATTCACCTTGATTTAGATACCTCTCCTCACTGTGCTGATCAGCAGTTTCTTTATTTATCAAGAAAAGATGAGTTTGTTGTGCATCTACAGTAAATCATTAGATATAATTTGCAGTCTGAAGACATGCTGACATTGGTAACTTCTTTTTGTATGTATAACTTGAGTACATGCCGAAGGTTTTGCAGATTTAGAAATTATCTTTCTGTAATTGTCATGCAGTGCTGCACACAAGTTTGTGCTTCATGTCCTGTTTACTGACCTTTTTAAAAGAAAAAGGCCATCTTGATGAGTTTTGGCACCTGTTACTTTCCGAGGAATAAGGGCTGCAGGATCAGGCCCTTTGTTTTTAAATGATGTGTACACAAATATCAAGAATTTCAAAGATTTATTAGGTGTAAAGTAAATTCAAAACTCTAAACCTTTTTCTCTGCTACTTCTCTTAATGGTTTAAAGCCCAGCCTATCTGATGCTGTGGAGTTCCTGTTTATATAGTTAACCAAGAAGGAAAATAAATATTTTTTTAACTCCCTCCATGTGTTTAAGTGTTAGTACAAAAGGAAACTCAGGCCTGAAGACAACATTCAACAAAGGATCTGGGTCAAAGCATCATGGCATCCTCCTTTCTATGTTTAGTAGTCATCATAGGTGAACTGGTTAGCTATAACCAACAGATTTATAAAGAATTCATTTTAGTTAAATATTTCCAAGTTTTCTTAAATTACCTTTTTGTACCTATCTAGGCCTTGGTCTCATGTCCAGTGAAATCAGAAAGTCTCCTGTGAGTCCTAGCACATTTGTTTTGTGGTTTTGTTTGTCTATTAAACCCCAAATGAACAGAATTTGGCTTTTTTTTTTTTTTTTCCTACAGCTTTGACAATCTTGTGCAAAACTGAAAGCTTTTGTAAGATACAGAGTACTTATCTTCATGGTACTTGGCAACCCCTGTAGTTAGTCTATGGGCAACAAGGAGAAACTGACAACCTGGAAGATGTCAAATCACTGAACTTTGGTTTATCTTCTCTAGGGTGTATTTTTTTCTATTGATGTACTGAGGGATGTAAGATATAGTAATTGTCACTGTGTGACTGCTTAGATAAACAATTGATAAAGCAACAGACTGACTGTGTCTTCTCTGTATAAAATACACTTCTGCCAGGTATGTGTAAGTGCTGTCCTGATGTCATATGCCTGTTTCCAGATTTGGGCATGGTGGCTACTGTAAAACATGGTACTTTCTGTGTTAGCCCTGTCTAGTCTGAAACTGAGTAAATAAAACTGTGATTACCAAAACCCTCCCCTGCCTGTTCAATGCATGCTTCAAGAATATCACAGAATTGTTAGGGTTGGAAGGAACCTCTGGAGATCACCTAGTCTAACTCCCCTGCCAAGGCAGTGTAACCTAGAGCAGGTGACACAGAAATGCCACCCAGGTGTCTTTAGAGAGGGAGACCCCATGATCTCCCTGGGCAGCCTGTGTTGCATATATAAGTGAAAGCTGGTGATGTGGAGAAGCAACTGAAGCCTCCCTTGTCTATGGTTTTTTTTAATGGATATAATGTCAGTAGGGAGGGCAAAACTGTGTGAACACACCCCTCTGCATCAGCACCACTTCTTTTGCTTTACCCTTACCGTGCTCCTTTGAGCTTTTGGACTTTTAAATGTGTGCTTCACTCTTGCAAGAAGAGGGTGCCAGAATATTATTTCTGTTTTCTTTGTGGGGAATGGGGATTGACAGAAGGTGCTTAATGCCTCCTGTTTAGGAAAATGATGGGAGCTGCAGAGGGACCCCTGGCGCTTCTCTGGGCGTACGGAGGGAAGGGAGGTGTTGGCGAAGGGGAAGCCTTCGGGCCATGCCTGCGCGAGGAGGAGCCGCTTCCCGCCGGGGCGGAGAGACCGTGTGTGGGGCGGGAGTGGTGGGAAGCAGGGAAGCAGCCGTGGGCTGGCCGCCGTCCCTTCGCCGCCGCGGTGAGTGCCGGGGAAGGGCCGGGGGCGCAGGAGGGTCGTCGGGCTGCAGGTCAGCGGCCGTGCCGGGACAGGGATGGAGGGTGTGAGCCCAACTTTCTGCTTTCGGTAAACCAAAGTTTGTGTTACCGCGTGAAAGGCTTGCGAGGTGGGAGGGAAAAGGGCTGCGCCCCGAAGGCTCCCGCTCCTGAACTGGAAACTTCAGGAATCCTTTCCGTTTCCTCCGGCCGGTTCCTCCCGCGGCGGGGAGGAGGCGGCAGGCAGTGTTTCGCAGGGAGCGGGGAGGGGGCACGAGGAGCAGCGCCCGCAGCAACTCGGCCAGGGGGACGACGCCTTCGTACAAAAACCCAGCAGCGCTACCTGGAATAAATGGTGTTCCAGAGGCTGGTGGGGATGTGGTGTTCCTGAGGGCTGTTGGGGAAGGGTGGCGAGATCCCACGGGCGGAGGAGGTGGGATCCTCCTGCTCTTGCGCCGCCTCGCTTTCCCCGTGAGTGACGGTAATTGGGTAAAGTAAGCCATTTACTTCCCCGAATCCACGCTCTGACTCACGCGGGAGTCGTTTAGGCTCCAGTGCTTTGAGGGAGGAGGGAGCGATTCAGCTGGGCAGGGAGGTGCCCCGTGGCTGCGGGGAGCCCGTGGCATGGCCATGATTCCATCAATGCCGTGATTCCATCAATTGCAACTTTCGTGGTAGAATTCACTGCTGGTTGAATGTGAAAATAGTAAGTAACAGTAGAAAAGCGGTTCCACTTTTATAGACACCAGTGAGTTGCCCCTTCCTCCTCTACCTCTTAAAAAAAAATCCCCGAGAGTTCTCTGGTTAGAGAAAATTTCTTTCCTTTTTAGTAGTGGCTTCTCATTATTTATTGAAATTTTCGCACCAGAAAGGAGTTATCAGGAAACAACATAAAATCTCTTTGGCAGGGGCTTGTTAATGCATCCAAGCACTGTATATGAAGTTCTGTTTCTATACAAAGTAATCTGTTACAATATGTAGTAGCAAAACCTGTGAGGGATACGAATATTTCTGTCAAAGCCTGTGCCTTTTAAAGAAGAGCTTGTCATTTTACCAGGTGGAGGCAGCAAGAATTTCTTTTATATCTGTTGCTCTTCAAATACCTAGGGATGGCTACTAAAGCTTATGCTACAGTCAGAGGAGAGAGAGAGGGGAGGGAGGAAAAAACCCATTGAAAGACGCTGATCTCTGTGACTCCAGAGCAATGCAAGATCACATGAACTTTAATGGATTTACACTAACGTGATGTTAACATATGGCTCCCAGGGCCATTTATTGACGTGTAGCATCAGTGATGATAGTTACACAGAGATTGTGAACTAGGGTATGATGAGTGTGCTTTAACTCACAGAAAAAGAATAATTTAAGATCAGTACAGGGACTCCGTACAAGCTCTACCAGTGCACCATTTTTACTATAAAAGTAAAAGGCTGATTTTTTAATACCTCTGGGAAATGCATTGCATTGCTTCTAATCAGAGCATGCAGACTTTTATTGTGCCCATTTGCCTCTAATCTCTTCATGTTTTACTGGTAAAAGTAAAATAGTAAAATAGCTGAAGTTCTTCTAAAAGTGGGAGCTGCTGTGTAGAAATAGATTGTGTCTTATTCAGTTGTTATAGTCAAAGACTGACTGCTGTGGCACACATGAAATAAGATGTGGAAAATCAGCCTCTCTTCTGTCTCTCCCAGTGATAGCAAAAGGTTGAGTTTAGACTGACCTGACAGAGTCCAGATTACCAAGCATGGCAAAGTCTTCATTCCTCCTCTTGCTATAATGACTCTGCAGTGGGGGAGCTGTCACTGTAAAATAGCTTTTCTCAGGAAACAAATCTGACTTGGAGACACAAAGGGCACAGACTTTCATATGAAATGGAGCACTGTTTTCATACAGCTACCTCTCAAAGAATAATTGCATTTTGAATACTGCAGACAGAAGGCTATGTCAACAGGGACTCCACTAGCCCTGGACTGGCACTGAGGTTTCTGTGTGTGTGCTTCACTGTTGTCCAGCCAGAGCTGGCTACAAGGTGCTGTGAAAATCCTGAAGATATTCCTACTGGCTGCAGATACCTAGGTAAGTAGCGTAGGACTTTATTTCATGTATCAATTAGAGGAACCGTTTTCATCGGAGTAGCAAGACTACAGAAGAAGTATTATTAACTGAGTTTTCAGCTCTTCAGATATCTTCTAGTTTGGTCTTAAATCAACTTCTTTAAGGGAGAGTTGTTTACTAATTTGCTCCTTGTATTGCCTTTACTGCTTCATCCTACACAATCTCCTTGGGAGTAGCCAGCACAATAAGGAGTCAATTCCCTAGTTGACCCAGAAGTGGAATTGTTTTTTAGCTATTCTATAAGATCCTTCAGCCTCTTTATCTACAGCATTTACATTTGATAAGACCTTGTTGTGATAAACCAGCATATTTTTTGCTGCCAGGGGGCTAGCAGCGCTGGAAGTTGAACAAGCATAGCAGTTTTCTTAGAAGAAGAGCAAGAGAGCTTTGTGAAAAGAGGATGTTAGGGGGGCAGGGCCAGGAAAGATAGAAGGTATATATGCTTGCACAATGCTGAGAATAGAGGGAACTCAGAAGGAACACTAGATAAATGTGCCAGTGCCTTCATGAAGAGGCCATCACCACTGCAGCTTATTCACATGGTTATATGAAACCTTGCTTGTAAGAATGGGTGCTTTTACCGTACCTCTTACTGTGACAAATTTCATTTCCCTTTTTCATTTCCCTCCTTATCCCTGGCCTGCCCCCTATCTTGCTTCCTCTTTGTTATTCTCAGTTAAGCAGGTTTATGATATGCATCTCTTGCCACACTTGATGTTGCTTCTCACATCACTTCAAACCCCATCAACACTTGATTTGGTCAAGGCCCTTCTTTGCCTTTACAGCCGGTGAGTAAGCACTCACTTTGCCTTAAACTCAAGGCCCTTCTTTGCCTTTACAGCCGGTGAGTAAGCACTCTGCTCTCTGGTTCTTTTTAATCTCCTCTACTCCGTTTCCTGTCTTCTTCACCTGACATTGCTGTCCTCAAAAGGGCTAACTGAATTGCCTCTCCAACGTCATTGGCAGCCTCTTGAGTAAGTAATTGTTTTTTATTTTTCCTCTCAGAAACAAGAAGTCCATTCTGTGCCCAGATTGGAGGCTTTTCCTCATGAGTGTTTCTCATGCTATCTCCCCTTATTAGACGCCCTCCTCGCTCAGGTATCATCTCTCTTTTCTGTCTCCATTCTCCTTTAGGTGTTTTGCTGTGTCAGCTACTCTACCAAGCTTGCAAATCTTTCCCTTTCTCTTGCTCATTTCTCTAAATAGATGTGTTCACAAGCTATTGCTGTTAGAGCAGGTGATCTGTCCTTACCTTTTCTGAAAGCCTTAAGGTGGCTTTCAGAAAAATTATTTTATACATTTTAGCCATTTCAGAAATGGAACAGTTCCAGAAATAAGGCAGTAGTTCTCAATAGTGGATGTTCTTAGACCTTGATCGGTGCACTGATGTGTCTCACATTAGTGTATGTCTCGGTCTTTTTTAACAGCTTCCCCATGACTGATGCAACATCAGTCACAAGAATTGCACTGGAATTGAATCCAGCATCTGGAGTGCCTAAGATAAGGCAAAGAATACCGTATGCACTCTGCCAAGGAAATGTTTTCAATGCCTATTTATAAACTGCATAAGCATTTACCTTTAAACATACTAGATGTATAACCTAGCACTGTAACACCAACATATCCTTTAACAAGAGACTTAGTACTTTGTAACCTTGTGATCCCTTACTGAAAAAACTCATGTTAAAGCACTATGGAAGCTGGGACTCTTTGCAGAAAAAGAGGTGAAGCACTTGCAGATAAGCTGGAGAACTCGTGGTGTCACACATCGGCCTCATGTTTAAAAAACAAAACAAAAACCAACCAACCAAACCCAAAAAAACAAACAACCCCCTCCCAAAACACAAAAAATCAAAGAAACCCCCCAACCAAACAATAAAAACAAAACCAACAATGAAAAAAACCCACGCCCTAGCAAAACAGAATCATATATATGTCAGAACCTTACAGGCAGTGTGCTTCTCTAAAAGAACAAGCATATTTCTTATGCTGATCAGGAAGAACTTTTAGATGCTGTTGCTCCTGGAACTGCTATTGTAGAAAATTTTTGTGTTTTCTTTAGTCTGAGTAGTCTGAAGTTTCTTCATAGAGCTGATACACTTTGCTACAAACATGCACATACCTGCCTCTGTTCCAGCACTGATTAAGGTGTTCAGCTGTTCATCTGATATGGCATTTTCTTAGTCTATGGATGGTGGAAATTTCCATTTTTTCTTATTAAAAAGGACTGATGAAAAGTACAATGTACTCCAGTACTGGGTGGTGTGTATTTTTGCCTTAAACTTAATATTGTCACTGAAAATATCACTGAATAGGTCATTGTACACAGAATTCATATTGCTGGTTCTGACTTCCCTGCTTGGCATTTTTCCTCTTTCTCCTTTTCTCCTCAATGTTTAGCCTTACTCTCTATACATATATATACATACATATACATATACATATACATACATATACATATACATATACATATACACACACACCTTGTTGACTGCTTTCTTGTTTCTTCACTCTCCTGCAGATCACCTTGTGTGAAAGGGAACATGCTCTGTCCTGCAGCATATGTATGCACACCCCTTCCAGCTGCAACCAGGTTTTGTACTGACTTGAACTTGATGCAGGGCAGACATCTTTGAGATGTTCTGATCATTCCGTATTTTCCATGTTCTGTCCTGCTGCTGTATTTCTTCTTTCTTTTCTTACCCTCTTTTTAGATGGAACTGAAAGAGTGAAGAAAATACTTCTATTTGTTTTGTACACACGACAGAGCTTTGGTTCATTCTTATGGTTTTCTGAATGTTTGTCTCAGTTCTTCTCACAAAGTAGGAAGAAAGAAAATGCATTAGAATAACGTGTCCTAGAACAGCCAAAGTAATCGGGGAATGTTGGGCAGATGCATATCTTGAAAGAGAAGGATCAATATTTCTATTGCATGTTTTAAGGTGACTCTGTCTCTTTAACTAAAAGCCTGCAAAATCTTTAGGGTAAATGATGTTTTCACCATTGTTTGACCTTCATGGTAGAGTTCGTTCATAGAATGAACTTTCTTGAACAAAGAGATGTGCCAGCGTGGCTTCTGGGAAGCTGAGTGACTCAGAAATCGGTCACTTCATTGGGTGGGTCTTATGGATGGCGCAATGAAAGGTTGATTTGTCTGAGTAGATGCAGTCACTTACTGAAGTGGTAAGAAAGTCAGATCACTTGGTTACATTCCATTTGTTTGAAAGAGTTTTGCCAGTTTTGGAGCTGGATGTGATCCAAAGCAGTTGTGCTGGAGATTTGCCTGCTCTGGCAGTCTTTGGAGAGCCCAACTCTTAATGCAGTTATCTGCATCTGTGCAGGTCAGCAACCATAAGTTAGGACCTCACAGGAATTCAGAGGAGCTAAGATAATTTGCCTTGCAGTTGTGGGTGTAGATAGGTAGTATCACTAAAATGCAGTCTAAACATGCATAAATTGTGTCTTTCTCCAACATCAAGCAGGAGAAGCTTTACTGATGCAGACTGCAGCTTCTGATATGGAAAACCCATAGAAATGAGTTTGTTTCAGTAACAGGTCACCTAGAAGGATCTGTGAGCTGGCAGGGATCAGTTATAGCTTATCTGGGGAGCGTTTGGAAAGTTTGCCATCACTGTAAACGTCTTGTGAGAATTTTATTGCATCAGAGTTAGTACATTTACAGAATTGTAGAAGAAGGGCTTCATCTTTTGTTTTCATTGATCTGACTGTAATCAAAATCTAAAAATATTCTTCCAAATATCCTTTGAAGCACGAGTATGTTTTAACTGTCATTTGAGCATGACAGTAATTTGTGTTGATCATGCAAATTCTCATTGTCTGTGTGGAGGTGATTCAGTTGTGATCTTGCAAGAAATTTGATCTTTGCATGGGAAATCGTATGTGCAAGTTTGTACCTAAATAGTACCTAAATGAACTTACTGTTGCATTGTAATTACAATATAAATTCATGCCTGCTATATGGTATATTAACTGAAATTAAAAAAAAAAATCCTGCTTTAACAATACAATAGAGAATAGTCTGATCCTGATTCTTCTTGCTTTATTGCCTTGTAGAGAAAAATGTGAATAAATGGCCATCTGAAAAGAGCTCCCAAGAGATGGTGTAGAGAATAAGGACATACACCACATATGTATTTGTAGACAAGGAGAGAGCATTCATGCTGAAGAGTATGGTTTTCAAAACAACGTCTCTCCAGCAATTAAAGGGTTTCCTGAGCCCTAGCTGTCTGAGTTAGAGGACCATGTTTAGTCTCTAGGTGTACATACAGGGTCTGAGGTCAGGCATTGTGTTTCCACGGGGTTTAAATTGGTGTCTTCATTACAAGCTGTATTGTGTGCAGTCTCTTCCCTTTATGAAGATGGAGGTGTGTTGTATGCCCAAAGAATGTGAGTTGTGATACCATCTTCTAGGCCTAGTTCATCATATGAGGAAAAAGTCTCTGAATTCAGTTATTCTGTGCAATTCCTGCTCAGGGAGAGGTCCAGAATTTTTGTGTGTCATGAGAGGTGGGATCCTGTATATGGACAATCACTTATTTTTAGTCCTTTCTGTAACACTGTTCTTTTTCAGATTCTGAAAAATTATGTTTAGCTTTTATACTTGCTCACCTGAACTTGATAAGAGTAACTAATGCAATGATACGTTTTCTGTTTTACACATCAGAACCAATAGCTTTAGGAGTCGTGAAGTGCTCTGTGCCCCTAAGAGGTGTATTAGCTCTGAAATCTACAGCAGCCTTTTCACTGTTAACAGCATTTTACTCTCTGCTTTCTTAACAGGGACAGCTGATCGATGGTTTCTCCACAGTCTCACTACTGCCTCTCAAACCAGGTGCCCTGAAGCTAAATTCTTTTCCCTAGTTTAGCTAAAACTGTCTGAGAGTTCACAAGGCCTTGCTTTCAGGGACAGGTATCATATTGTCAACACTGTATACAGGGTCTGTTGCTGTAACGAACTAAACCCAGAGTTAATTGCTACTATAAATTAATTCCTCCTACAAAATTAATTGCTATGAAGTATAATTTTATTCCGTTTATGTCCTTGTCCAGATTATGTTTGGACAGATGCCCTCCTTTGTCTATTGAAACATGAAAAGCTAATAAAAAGTATTAAATTATGCACTAAGAACAGGCAGTTAATAAAGCAGATGCCAGTGGTATTGTCGAGGCAAGCTACAGTAAAGTACTGGTACAGAAGAGAGACTGCCTGTTGTAGACATTTTATTTTCCAAAACCTGGCCAAATAAATGGAATTACCTAAGGAAGAAACTTTATTAAAAAGTTGGTCATGATATTCCTCAAAGGTTGGAAGCATTCTTTGATGTCTAGTTGAAGGGTATATGTGCGTAGGATAAGGTTTAAATTGAGGTTCTATGCAATTACGTTTTACAGGCTCGATAATGTGAAAGACAAATATCCTGTTCGGCTGAAGTTAACTCCAAGCTGACCTCTCACTGCAAGTGGACAGTTTCTCAAAGATGAGGCTTGGTGGAGCAGCTTCTCACTACCTCAACTATGGAAGGCCAGCTCTGTGCTAACGTGGACATTTCTGTGAAAAAACCTCCAGGAGCAAGCCCTCCATCCTTCATTGCTTTGCTGAAGGTACACCGAGAGCTCCTGGTCAGTAGAATCCGAAACACTCAGTGTTTGATTGATAACTTGATTAAGAACGACTACTTCTCCACTGAAGATGCAGAGATTGCTGTCCAGTTTCCTACTCAAGCAGATAAGGTGGGATTTTTATTTCACTAGCCACTGAAGCTTTTGGTTACTTTTGGTTTACCACCAGGTTTTATGGGTTTATCTGGCAATTTTACATGTAATGTATTTTCTACTCTTTATTATTTTGGAGTTGCCCCATCCCGTTCCTTCTGGATGCGTGCCTCCAGCACATCTCTTTCCAACATGGCTGGCACTGCTTGTAGTGCCCATTGGCAGCTGTAAGAATGAGCAAGGTGGTAATTGCTGTTTTGTCCCTCCCAGCTGCAGCTTTGTACTCTGCTAAGGAGGTGTCCACAACGGTTATTAGAGTGTTGCAAGGAGAATCTGCTTTAGGATGCTGTGGGACAGATCATCGTGCTTTTGGAGGGACAGAAATTAAATATTGTTTTAGAAGTTAATGACTGTGTTGTCTGTATGCACACCTTTCTCTCTCTTTAAAGACCTATGTATGTTGTAAATGTTATGGAAAATTGATATATCCTGGCACATTTGGGATTTTAATTCATCTTTGGACATCAGTAGCAAAAATTATTTCCTGGTCTTTCATTAGGAGAAAATTGCCATGTACACAATTGCTCTTTGCATCATAACTTGAAACAGCTGAGGAGATTGTTTCCCAGACCAAACAATCATGCAGCTTCAGAATGCTGTCACAGTTAGGGGCAGGCAAATCATAAAAAATTCAGAGACCTTGGACTTCACTAACAGTGCAGATTTTCATAGAGTAATCATTCTTGCTGGCACATTGAAATGGTAACACAGTGCTCACTCTGTGTATAGGGTCAGAGCTGAATAAATGCACACTGTATGATTATCTCAATTTCTTATTGTTCAGCATAATATGCATGATTGTTGTAGCAAAGCTGAGGGGGAGGCCATGCATCAGGAGTCTAAGCAGAGACAGAGAGCAGGCCACAGTAGCGTAAGTGAAGCGGACTCTGTGGGAACTTCTCTGGAAGGCATAAAATTGCTTTTTAGAGCATACAAATTGTCAGAAAAAGCTCCATGTGTTTGCTGTGCTGCATGTACCTCACCCTGCTTTAAGCTCACAAGAGACCACAGTCTCTGGAAACCCTCTGTGTGGTTTAGGACTGAATTCTTCATTCATTTCCAGCAAGGGGACCCAGACATTCCAAATGTGCCCCCAGATGATTGCTCTGTCTTGTGGGGGGTCTTGTACTAGGATTGCCATGTTTTGGTGCACAGAGATCACACTCTACCTTGCCTCTAGAGGTAACACTTAGTCTTGAACTGCTCCAGCCACTGCCTGGTAGCCATTAGTTTTGGTGACAGCTGCAAGGCCGTTGTATAGACAGAGCCTGAAGAATTGAGTTACTGTGTTAAATGGAAGAGCTGTCGAGTTTTGGCTCAGCGTTAAGATCCAGAGGGGAATTCTGCCTACCCTGCTCTGGATCTGGATGGATCCTGAGGTAAACCCAAATGTGACTGGAGTATTTATGAAACAGAGGGTGAATTTAGGGCATTGAGAAACCACTCCCTTTTTTTTATTTTAATCAGCAAAGGATTTAAAATATACCATCTAGCCAAGCTGAGGAAATCCTTTGGGTTCCCTCTTGAGGAGTGGTATTTATCCGTTTTGTTTCTGGTTAGCATATGATTTAGCTACAAGTTCAGACCTTCAGAGCCAACTCTCTTGCAACATCCAAATACAAGTAGTGATTGAGTTCTATGATGGTTCAAATTCAGAGATAGATTTTGCATTCATGTTTTTGAAGTACCAGTTTTGATTTTTGTCCCCTGCTCCAGTCCGGAAGGGATCCTAAAGCAGTCACAAGTGTTACCGTCATCAAATGCTGTGTTATCAACAATCTTTCACGCGCTGTTTCTTCAGGTTCGCAAAATTCTAGACTTGGTTCAAAGCAAGGGAGAAGAAGTTTCAGAATATTTCATCTATGTCCTGCAGAAAGTCACTGATGCTTACTATGAACTTCAGCCTTGGCTGAATGAAATAGGTTACGAGCCTTCAGAGAATATTCGTAGTAAACCTGTGGTAAATACAGATCCAGGTAAGGTCATACGTCTCTATCCCTTCCCTTAGAACTACCTTGCTATGGAGGAAGCTCCAATCAGGTGACAGAAGAGTAACTTCATCTGATGTCATAAGTGATCCTATTCTCAGCAGGAAGTAGGACCAGATCTTCTGAAGTCTCTTCCAATCTGAATTATTCTGTGATCCTAAATGATGAGCTATACTGAAAGTCAGAGTTTAGGTACTGCAGAAATAAATTATTTCCTCCTGAGAGGTTTTTTCCTACTACATAAATACAAGACTTACTTTGTCCCCATCTGAAGTGAAGTTTCTGGTGCAATAAAAACACAAGCCAACATTGCACAGTAACTGAGACTCTCGTTTTTTTGTCATTTTAAAAAAATCTTTTGAGGTGCCTGGGACTTGGTTTCTAAAATGCATGCCTTTTATTTACAGTAATATAAGTGACCAAACAAGTCAGGATAGAATTGCAGGTAGAAAATAAATAAAGTGAAAAGGCTAATCAGTGACTAACAAGTTGAACAAACCTTTGCAGCAAGTAAAGCAGCCTTTAACAAAGGGTCAGGGGCTTGGCTTTGAGTCTCAGCTGAAAGATAGCAGCCCCTTAAGCCAATGCAGCATCAGTAGTGGCTTTCAGGTAGTGGCAACTCAAGTGACCTTTCATTAGCACCCGAATTTCCCCAATGAGTGATGATGGCAGCACAAATAGAACTAATCTGACAAAGAACTGTTTTTACGTGAGAATTCCTTTTGCTTATTACCCGCTCTGAGTTCCCAGGAGATGGGTCATCGTCTACATAGGCTTTTTAAAAGTAGTTCACTGTCTTTTTAGTTAGCAGGTATTGCCAGAAACTCAGATATGAACTGGGAAAGGACTCCAAGTTTGTTATGTCGTACGCTCAGAGGGAGGAAATGCTGCTTGAAGAAATCTACTCTAACAGCATTATGGAGCTGGTCAGTTTTACCAATGAGAGTCTTGGCCAGGTGGGTCAATTAGAAGCCCTTTTTGATGATACAGTTGGACTAATTAATGAAGATGGAGAGACTGTTTATGTCTGTGGTGATGCAGGAATTGGAAAATCCATCTTGCTGCAGAAGATACAAAGCCTTTGGTCCAGAAAAGAATTGGACATAGGGGCCAAATTTTTCTTCTGTTTTCGATGTAGGATGTTTAGTTGCTTTAAGGAAGATGAAGCCATATGTTTGAAAGACCTGCTCTTCAAATATAATTGCTACCCAGACCAGGACCCCACAGAAGTCTTCCATCACATCTTGCAATTCCCTCATACAGTTCTTTTCACGTTTGATGGCTTTGATGAGATCTATGCCAACTTTGATCTCAGTAGTGTACCTGAGATATGTTCACCCCACGAACCCATTCACCCCTTGGCACTGCTGGTAAGCCTTCTCAGGGGAAAGCTTCTTAAGGGATCCAAGAAAATTCTTACAGCGAGGACAGGAACTGAGATCCAAAGAAACATCATTAAAAAGAAAGTGTTGCTCCGTGGTTTCTCCAGCAATAACCTGAAGGAATACACTGCTATGTTTTTCAAAGATGAGCGGCAACGAACACTGGTATTGAACCAGTTGGAAGCTAACCCCAGTCTTTGCAGTTTGTGTTCAGTGCCTTTATTTTGTTGGATTATCTTTAAATGCTATGAACACTTCCATTCCGTGCTTGACAGCCATGAGCTTCCAGACAGTTCTGTTACACTGACAGATGTATTTTTGCTCATGATTGAAGTTCATCTGAACCGATCTCTGAAAACAAGTTTGCTGAAGAACAGCATCAGGAGCCAAGCAGAGATGTTCAAATCAAGAAAGGAAACTCTTCTAGCTTTGGGTAAAATGGCATACAAAGGGTTGGAGAACTCTTTCTTTATCTTTGAGCAGGAAGAGGTCTCCTCAGCGAACATCTCTGAAGAAGATTTGCAATTGGGCTTTCTCAGGACAGTTAAAGGTTACAGTGGTTGTGACAGTCAGGCCACTTACGAGTTCTTGCACGTAACCCTTCAGTCTTTTTTCACAGCTTTGTTTTTGGTTATTGAGGAGAAAGTGGGTGCCAAGGAATTACTTGAGTTTTTCAATGAATGCTCTTTCACTGAGACTGCCCAGCCTACTTGCCTTCGCATACCTTGGCTGAAGAAACAAATAGCAGGGGAGGATCCTTTCGGAAATAAGGAACACTTTAATTTTACCAACATGTTTCTTTGTGGCCTTCTTTCTGGATCCAAGCAGAAGCTCTTCAGGCATTTAGTTTCACCTGCAGTCCTTGAGAGGAAGAGAAAAACACTCATCACATACCTCGGGGAGAGCATGAAATCCCACCTGAAAGGCTACACTCGGTCCAGGCTTACAAGCTACAATCAGATCCAGGTCCAGCCCAACTTTGTTTGGATGCTGAGGTGCCTTTACGAGACTCAGAGTGAGAAGGTGGGGAAGATGGCTGCCAAACGCATGCATGCCAATTACATCAAGCTGGCGTACTGCAATGCCTACTCTGCCGACTGCAGTGCCATCTCCTTTGTGGTGCATCACTTTCGGAAGCGCCTGGCTCTGGATTTGGACAACAACAACATCAATGACTATGGAATAAAACAGCTACTACCTTGTTTCAGCAAGCTTGCAGTGATCAGGTAGGAGTCTTTGTAAGCAGGTCCTTTCTTATCCTTGGTTAATTTCACAAACTGGTGAGCTGAAGGAATTGATCTCGGAAGTAGAAAAAGATGGGAATTACTGCTGCTGGAAGTTAAAATTGCAGATCTTCTGAAATCTTCATTCATCCAGTCATAGGAGCAGGGATACTCTGGGAATTTGGAAACTGAAATGGAAAGGGTGATAAGAAGTCCTTAGAAGCCAGGACTGTTTAAACCTGTAGGTTTAGTCAGCTTCATCTCAAATTCTTTTGTCTCAAAAGAGGACTTTTGTGAAAGTGCTTAGGGGAGAAGAAAGGAAACAGAAATGCATCCCCCATTATCTGAAGATTGCCTGAGCCTACCTCTGCCCTTTGGTCATATGGGGTAAAGAAAGGATCTACTACTCACAGTAACCCATGATCAAAAGCTCTGAGTTTCTTGCTTTTCCATCCTGCCAAAATGTCTGGCTTTCACAGAACAAAAAGCTATCATGTAGTACTCCATGAAAAGATGTAGCTGAAGTCTGTAGGTGAGGTACTTCCCTGAGGTGATGTGGAGGTAGGACATGGCTGTGATCAAGGAGGACATGGTGTGATCAGGGAGAACTAACTCCACCTCTAACATCACAGACCATGTTGTTTCACCCCCAGCCTTTTGAGGTTGTGCTATGTAACTATATCTTATTTGTCCAAACATTTAGGTGCAGAAAATCAGGAACTTCATATATATTTTTTTAAAAGCTCCTTCAGCCCATGAGAATTTATTTTTTTTTTAACAACTGGATTTATTCCTCCTGTTTGACTGTGCTCTGTCTTGTTTTCCTCTAAGACTAAATCAAAGCAAGTGACTCTTGTTTTTTCCGGTTAGTTGCAAATTGACTGGCCTCCCAAGAGAAGGCAATAAGGAAACTTCTGGGGAAAATGCATAAGTATGTAAAACAAAAAAAAGAAGAAAAGGCCAACCTTTCATTCTTTGTCACTATTGTGTGATTATGCCATATGATCTTAGCACCGTACCTAGCACCAAACTCATCTGTTAGGTTGCCTTTTTGTCTTTTGTCTTTATGGATCTTCAGATGTTAGGACTTTCATTTCTAATGACCAATTTCTGCAGGCCAGGAAACGATGTTTCAGCAGCTTAACTATCCCTGTCAAAGAAGCAGACTGTTCCGATCTGTAGAAATTGGCTAATTTCTCCTACGTGCTCATGCATTCCAAAGGGACCCAGTTACTAACTAGCAAAGGCCAGGGAAGCTGTTGATGATAAGGGACTCTCAGCAGTGAATGTTCAGCTACTGTTTGTGTAGTAACTAAAGCTGATCAAAATGTTTTCACAGGGACAGCTTTACACACAAAATGCGATTCATCAGAATTGGAATACTTCACTTGAACTTGTCCATTTAGTCAAAGTGAAAAAGCTTGAGAAGTTACAAAAAAAAGCAACAAAAACAACAACAACAAAAAAAACCTCAACTGTGAGGAGAAGTATTTTTATTCTGTGAATGACTGATGTTGATTTGTTTCATGTCTAGCTGGGACAACAAAATTAGAAATGTCTAGCACACCCATGGGACTGCAGTTCTATTTTCTGGCCAGGGCTTTTCACAATCTTTATTCTGTGAAGCCTGAATGTGTTGAGACTTTCAAGATGCCTGGCTTTCACTAGGTACTCAGAGAGAAGGTTGCAAGAGTAGTAGTCTGCACAGCTTGATTTTGCTAGGGCGTTAGGCAGACTTTCTTCCTGAAATCACAATAAGCGCAGGAGGAGGTGAGATGTTTATCTGGTGTCTGACTTCCTATGTTTTATTGTTTTCAGTTCTATGGAAAGGTTCCAGAGCATTACCTTGGAGATTTGAAGCTTTCTGGTTTTTATTGGTTTTGAAGTGAGCCATATGAAACTAAGCTCACATTTCCCTTAACGGCTTTTAATACAGACCTGTTAAAATATCAAAGGAAAATGCATAGACTTTCAGTCATTTGTTAACTCATGGGTGATGAACACTTGTAATCTGTATTGATTTAAAGTTTCTTTTCATTCCCTTCATTCCAGGCTCAGTGTAAATCACGTCACAGATCATGGTGTAAGGACCTTGTATGAAGAACTCTCCAAGTACCGAATTGTGTCTTTCTTGGGGTATGTACCATTTCGGACCAGAATGCTAGATATTGAAACTAGAAAATAAAACTCCAATGCTGACAGTACTAATGCAGCAGAGGTGGGGTGGAAACTACAGTTACCTCCTCGTTAACTGACCATAAGCAAAGCAGCATTTTGTGTCAGAAATTATTCAGCTGCCATCCTGTAACAGTTCACTGTGGTCCACAGCTTCGTCTCCCATCACACTGCCTCACGGGCTGGCCTCCTGCTGACATCAGACCCTTCTGTGACACAGTGCAGACCACTGTCAGGTTACTGAATTGTGTGGGCATCGTAGTTTTATACCTAAAGCCTTCTGATGTGGAGGGGAAAGAGAGTACAAGCAAGAGAGCATATGCTTTGTAGCTAGAGCCTGTTGTTTTCTCTACTGATTTATTTCAACTATGCAAAGCAGATGGAGCTTGGTAGGGAGTAGTATCAGGAACATAGATTTTCATGTGTCTTGCTCATGGTACCCATTTCTTTCAAGACCTTAATTAGTCCTTAATCAAGTTAAAGCTGGAAGGCATGTTAGCTTTGACTGCCAGCTCTTGGTTAAGTAGCTACATAAAAATGACTTTCTGAAAGGTGAACATGAATACCAAGAATAGCTTTCTTCCTCAAGTGCCCTAAAGTAAGTACAACTGCTCAGGTATCTGATCTTCAGTAATATTTACAAGGGGATTTTACGACTTTTAAAAGACCAAAAGTACATTATAGTGTTTCCTTTTTCGACTTATCTTCTGGCAATATTATTTCTGTGCTAACACAGGAATAAAGGGAAGCTTTGTTTGCTTGGGGAGATTTATTATTAAAAAAATATATAAATATTTTCTCATGATTTGCAGTCTGGTCTCCTTGTATTTTTTATCTAGCCCTTCACAATATGAATTATATATCAAAATAGAAATGCAAGCAACTGTGAATATGTACAAAGCCATAGAAAAAAGATAGATGCTATGCGTGCATCATAAAATATTCAGGTTTTAAATATTTAACAGCAGGAATAACCTATTTTTACCAATGTGATTTTTCTTTAAGCTTATACAGCAATCAAATCACTGATGTCGGAGCCAAATATGTTGCAAAACTAATTGAAGAGTGTTCAAGCCTGGAATATGTTAAGTATGTTGGATCTTTTTTTTCTTTTCTCCAGGTAAAGCAACTTGAAAGGCGAGAGAGAGTAGACAAAAGACAAAAATTGTATTTGAAATAAAATATAATTTAGGCTGCAGTTGTATGTTCTTTTGCAGGGGATGGCAGCAGGGGAAACACTTGAATCCATAGTCTTTTCTGGAATATAGCAGTAAGTTAAAGGAGTGCATGAGACCTGTTTTTTACCTAAATCCAATCTGAGCAGCTGAGCAAGGCATAAGTTGTGCATGAACCTTGCTGCTGCTTCCAGTAGGCAAATTCCCTTGTACCAAGGGAAATTTCCTTAGTACCAAGCTTCTTAGTATCTGCTTTTTAATGGGCCACTGGAGTCAGGCTGTGCTGGTGTCATAGCTCAACTCAAATTCACATGGTGTGTTGTTCCCTTTAATTCCTAGAACTTCCCCAGATAAGAGCATCTGGCCATGCACAACACTGGTTTGACATAAAGGTAGATCATTAACCAATGGTTTAATTGTGACCATAGCAGAAAACAGAGGTAACTGCAGCAATGTCAGCTATTGGTATGAGTGTAGCAACTGGCAGCCAGGGACTCTTGAGTTCTAGTCCTTGTTCTACCACTAACTTGATCTGAAACCCCACTATAGCCACATCCTTCACACTTGAAATATTTGCGGAGTTTTGAAACCCAAGAGCACTTTGGTTCTTTTGCTGCTTTGACACAGTGCTTTGTTTATTTAATCTCACTTTCACAAAAAAACCTTGTGTTGACAGATGGTTACTTTCAACTCTCATAGTAATCCTAGCAATTATTTTGAGACAGAGTGCATGTTCATGTGCCTGAAGTCAAACAGGCCAATTTTATGTCAGTGTAGTGACTTGAGGGGTTTTGGAGTTTGGTCTGTTCTTTACATCCATCTATATGCAGTTATCCCTTCCTTGAACTCCAGCCATTTGATATCCACATAGGCTAAAAATAGAAAAGGCCTTCTGTAGAATGCCAGCCAGAGACACTTACTGCTGCATTGACCTGTGCCACTGCCTACAGCCCATGCTTAGAACAGAAAGACACGAAATTATCGCAGTCTGTGCTTGTCAGCTGCAGACTCCCTTGAAACCACACAATCACGAAACATTCTGTTCCCTGTGGCATCATGAAACATGCTGCACTTAAGTCATGTGCTCTGTAGCAACTCCTGATACTATGAACTGTACTAAAAACTAGGCCAGGGTCCTTGCCTTGAGGATCAGTTCCTAAAGCTCATTTCTAACACACTGAGCACCAAATCCAAGATTCTACTGTAATATTTCTGATTTGGAGCACTGACATGCAAAATAAGCAAAAGACAACATAAAATTATGTCTTTCAATCAAAAGTCAAGTGTCTGCAGTATTTTTTTGCTCTAGGTTAATATTTGATAACTGTAGCTAGCCTCCAGAGTTAATTAGTCTTAATTACTTGTAATGGTTTTCTGAGCTGATGTTCTAATAGCTGTACAGTTGTAAGTGATGTACCTCATCAATTCATGTATTTTGTGCAGAATAGGAGCAAACAAAATAACTAGTGAAGGAGGGAAGTGCCTTGCCCAGGCCATCCAGAAGAGCAAGACAATGTTTGAAATCGGGTAAGTTTGGTGCTAAGGAGTGGACCTCGGGGCTCGAGTTTGGCAGGGCATCTATAAATCCATTAGGATTCCTTTTTTCATTCTTACCTTCTCTTCTCCTGCTATTCCTTCCCCCCTCAACAACAGCATTAGAACAAACAAGTGTAGAAGCACAGCCACATTTTCCATGGAAAAGGAGAGCTGCTTTGTTGTTCTTCAGTTCACACAATGTTTGGTTTGGGTTTTGGTTTCTGGGTTGGTTTTTTTCACTGCTCTGTCAGAGCCTTAAAGGAGAGACAAACAAGAGGACAGTGTGTAAAGATAGCCACTTTATGGCAACACAGGTCCTCTGGAGATACCTGGCTATTTTTAAGTCTGTGTGGTTTTATGACTATTGGCACTGTACCTAGTTATTGAGTGTCATTGTTACATTGTCAAACCTTCTGCATGACATCCTGATAAAGTTGTGAGCTGAGAGAATAAAAAGGAATTCACATCATCCACCTCTAATCTGTCCCTAACTGGAGAGTCTGCTATTACTGTAGGTCTGAACGTACTCTAAACCTTTAGTTCCTGCCCTCTTACTTGGGAAAGGTGCTAGGTTTGATTTATTTTATTTTATTTATTTTTCCCCCTTCTGGCAAATCCCAGTTTCTCTTTTCACTCTACAGGAGAACATATTTCTTAAAATTTAATAATTAAATACGTGGCATTAAAACCTCTGTTTGGCCATTGTGAAAATTATAGTAACCTTGAAATATGAAAATCAGATCTGAACAATCAGATTTTTGGCCTTTAATTCTGTTCTACAACATTTCAAAATACAGTGCACAGCCTGCACACTTCCATACAGCTGGGTCTGCTGTGCTGTACTTGCTGTAATTTCAGTGAAGGACTCCTATTTCCTCCTGTGGAGGAATAATCACTCCAAATGGATTTAGGATAGCTCAATATTCAACGTTTACAGAGCAAACTGCACTGGGTCTGAAGGACAAGGAAATTCTGGGGAACTTACTGGAAGTCCATGTGTTTAGATGCCACAAAGTTCAATTGATTTTAAAAGAGCTGCCAACTAATTACCCATCAATCTGAGTGTGGCTCTGAGTCATCGAGCCATGATCTCTGTAAAAAATCCAACGACTTGGATTTTTTACACCAAGCACCAGCAGAGGTGCTTTCAAACCTCATAATAGAGGGTGAATTTTCAAAGTGGTTAGTCTGCATAGAAAGAATTTAATCAGATACTCCTTGTAAATATTGATCAAATCTCCCCAGCTTGTACCATGTTACCTTCTCTTAAACCTTTGCTTTGTTTTGCCATTGGAAACACTATTCCACAAATGTGTGAAAGAGCCCAGCGTTGTACTATCTTTGTGAAATTTTGATCTTTCTCTTGGCAGCTGTTGAGAGAGGAGATGTCACTTGGGTATAATGCTGAAGTGACAGTAACCATTTTACCAGACTATTTTGAAGGAGAAGAGGAGCCTGTAGGGTAGTTCACTTCAGAAAATCTCCTTTTTGGCTGTGGGTCCCCATGCAGTTGTGCATCTGGGAGTCTTTCCAGGACCTGTACTTTGCACTGTATAAAGGCCAGTCTGTGCCCAACAGGTAACAGAAAAATCACAGCCAGGATACGGGAAGGAAACACTGAGCAGAACATTATAGGATTTAGGACTTGGTGTGTTTCTCACATCAGCTCGCTGTACGAGACCTCAAGACACCTTTATCCCATAAGGGTAGAGTGCTGCAGAGGGTTTTCCCAGTGCAGCAAGGTGATCCAAAAAGCACTCCTGCTGCAGCAGACTGTCTCCTAGAGCTGCTTCTGTGCTGTGGCCTTAGGGTACTGGTGAGTCAGCAGAGGCTGGTGGTGTGATGTGCAGGGAGTGGAACATACCTGGCTCAGCAGGGAGGGTACCTGCCAGGTGTCTCACAATCCTGAAAGACTGGGAAGTAATCAGGGAGGAGGGGAGAGAGAAAAAGGGAGAATGCAATGCCAGTAGTCAGTAGGGCAGCACAACTGATATCTCCTGGTTTCCTCTCTTGACTAGGATGTGGGGTAATCGAGTTGGAGACGAAGGAGCAAAGGCATTTGCAGAGGCCCTGAGGAACCACCCCAGGTTAACAAACGTGAGGTAAAACACTGTTGAAACCAGGGAGCTTGTTGTAGGGGTGGCTTTTCCATCATGCTCTGAAGCAATGACTCTCTCTACCAACTGAGAGCTTGGAATGCCATCTGGTATTGCAGCCTTTGCTGTAACCAAGAGGCTTTTGGTGCAAGCAAGAGTCCAGATTGAGTCAAAAAGCCCCGTGCAAGTTAAAAATACTGTAAGACTGGCATCCTTTTCTCTATCTGCACGTCTTCCCCTCATGCTGCACAGAGTTCTTGGCATTTGTGAAAGCACATGGTCAGTGGGTGCCATTTTGATCTGGGAGCACTAGCAGAAGGATGTCACAGAATCGGGCTCCAAGTGAGCTCAGTGTTAACAGTTCCTATTGCAGAGGTGCAGCAGCTTTTAACAAATTAATTTTTAGGAGGATAAACTTGATAGGGACTGGGACATTCTTACATTTGGCCTCATCCTGTACTCCAATGGAGCTACAACACCACATATTCAGTGCTACTGCTAGTTCTCACTGGAGTACAGTGAAGCATCTCAAACTAGCCTTCTGGAAGCCCTAACGAGGGAGAAGTTGGAAGTATAGCAAAGGGAGAAGTCAGCACTGTTAAACAGCCCATCCCCTTCCTGACTCCCAAATGCTGGCTGGGGATTTAAAGATGCATGTTGTGGCAGCTGCTGCTCTTTTGGAATCCCTTCACACAGCTGGAGCACTGTGTTCAGGGTGATCCTTTCCATTTGTCTCCCAGGTCCACTGGCCTTCACAATGAAGGAGCAAACAAGGCTCCTTAGTTTCCCCACAAGGTGGCACATGGCACTAGTTTCTTTAGAAATACTCTGGGAGTTTGGGGATCTCTGGAGAGTTTATTGCTGCCACTTCAGATCCAGGGATTTCAGAGCTGGTGTCTTGTCCTCATTTCTATAAGCGGGTAGTCGAATTTAAAAATTAAAAGCTGAACAGGTGCAGTGACCTAAATATATTTGAACTTAAAAGCCATCTGAAATAGTCATCTTCCCATAATTGCACAATCCATCCAGACGCATCAGACTTGAAAGAAAACATTTTGAACTTGAATCAGAGCTCAGGGATTCTCAGAGAGCAAATATGCTGATGAATGTGTTTGAAAAAATAAGGAGGAGTAAGTGTGCTATCTCCAGCTTGGTTTTGCTGGCACTTGTGCAATGTGAATCCTCTGCTCTGTATTGTACTTGCACTTGGGTTTATTTCTTATCTTCCATTGGTTAATCTTGCTCCATGATTAGAATTCATAGTTAGCACCAGTGGTAGCTTTATGTGAAGATTAAGGGAAGATAATCCCTACTGCATCAGTTTATTTTATTTGCCTTTTTTAGGCCCAGTCATTATGGACTGAGAATATCTAGTTTCAGCTGAAGCTAGGAGGGACTCATGCTAATACATACTTGTGTAATTGCTCTACTTGATTCCATTTTATACCTTTTTTGAGACTTTGAATTATTTTGAGAGGGGAGATGCTTTTTGAATTTTGAAAGCCTGGAACATAACTTTAACTGGATGATTTTGCCAATGTCTATTCAAAGAATGAAGGGCAGACTAAGAAATGTTTGTGGTTTGTAATGGAAAGTATTTACAAGCTCATCTCTCCATACACAGCAGAAGGTGTTGTATTTGGAAGATGAATGAGGTATTGGGGCAGCTGAAGGACTGAAAGGACAAAGTGCCCAGTTCGTACAGGGACTTGGGATGAAAAAAGCATGTAAAAACCTATGTACTGCTAAGTGTAACTTTTTGTCCTTGTTAAAAGCCTTGACTCTCAAAATCACTGGGTGCAACTCTTCTGTCAGTCTCAAGAGCACCACTCGCTGACAGCAAACCTGATGGCCTCTATGATAGACCTGCACTCAGGCTGCAGCCCGTGAACTGTTCTCACTTGTAAATCATAAGCACTTACTGGTTTGCAAAGTATGTGAGCCTTTGAAACACACAAATGCTGAACTGGGAAACAGATCATCCGGGATATTCAAGAGTATTTGGCAGTGGAAGGGCCAAGTCATGCTGTTTCTTACACATTTGTATCTTTACTTCACAGTCTCGCATTCAATGGCATCACAACAGAGGGAGGCAAAAGTATTGCTGAAGCTATGCAACACAACAACTCCGTGAGAATATTCTGGTATTTGACAGTGTGGTCTCCTTCTCCTCTTCTTCTTTCTCCAGAGAAAACTGCAGCCTAATTTTATTTCCTCCAATCGCATCCCCCCTGCTATTCTCCCTTTCTTCTCTCCCTTCCCTCATCTGCTATGCTTTCACTACCAGCAAGCTATAAGTTATCCCTTTGGAAAAATGTGGGCATGAGTAATGGATCAGCAGCACCTGTCTTTTGGGACATAGTCTAATGACCTAATGTTATGCCTCACTCTGCTCCCTTCATCTTGCTTTCCCCTTTTTCTCTCATTTCCATCATCTGAAGTTAAGTTCTTTGTCCCCAGTTTTTGCACCTCTTAAGAGTTGTCTCTAGCTCTTTACCTTTTCCCATTACACCTCCTCCACCTTTTAGACACTAAAGCATCTTGAGAAAGTATCATTAGAACATTGCTCAGAGAAACTAAGATCTGATACTTGTCTTTTTTACCTCCGGGGCTTCTCTTCAGTATTTCTTTGTGTCCAGCCTTTACAAATTGCTCAGAGCAGGAACAGCCCTTTGGCTGTCTAAATCTAAGTCACAGTCAAGCTGGAAAAACAGGGGGCCGAAAAGTAATTGCATCCTAAGTGAACATTTTTTCTCCCACTTAGGTTGACTAAAAACGAGCTGGATGATGAGGCAGCAATGAGCTTTGCAGAGATGCTAAAGGTCAACAAGAAACTGGTGCATTTATGGTGAGTTACATTCCACAGTAGCACAGGCTCTTTGGCAGTCGCTACATTAAAGCTTCACCTTGCAAGGCTATGTAGGTCACAGTAAGCTTTCTGTCCATGGTCTGGATGCAGCTGACTGGTTGTAGACAGTTCTAACAGGAAGTTAGTAAAGCTACTGTCTAGCATTTTCAACCTGCTTTTATAGAGGGTAAAGTTTAAGCTGTTTGTGTGTCCTGGTAACTTTCAAACTACTGATTGATTTCATCTCTCATTAAGGGAACAGTACTGGCCTCAAACTCAAAGGTTTCAAAAAAAAAAAAAAAAAAAAGACATAACCAGACAGCTAGAATAGAATAAGGTTATTAGGATTATTTCTATTTATCATCATACTATGAAAGTAGCTAGCTCAGCTCTTACCCTTCAACCAAGAACTTACATGACAGACACTTAAATACATGTTGCATTTGTCTGATGCTTTCTTCTAGGGCTAGAAATACACTCATGCAAGACACTCATCTCTAAGGCACAAATCCCCAGGAAACCAGGGATTATTTCTAGCAATCACAATGAGACTTGTTACACTTCTAAGAAAACATAGTGTTAGCTTTTCTAATCCAGAGGTTCACAAGAATTTGTTGATGAATGGGGTTGGGCAGATGTGGGCTCTGAAACAAATAGCCATCCATTCATTTCAAGCCATCAAGAGAACATAAGAAATGGAGTCCCTTTACAGGCTTTACGAAGACTTTGCTAACCACACTCTAGTACACTGCCTGTATTAATCCTAGTTTCCACCCGTTAGGAAGCATGCTGGTTGTCATGGGTGCCAAGTACTTGCAGCCTCTTTTGAAAGCAGCAGAAGCTGTGGTGCCTATCACCCTGAAAATAAAAAGGAGGGGGGAAGTGCTTGATTTCTTTGCGCACAGCTGCAGATGTAATTCACTGAGTAGTTTGGTTTGAATTCATAACGAAATTTTCCCCAACCAAAGTAGATTCATGTCTTTACCATGACTCTCAGTATTGTCCATGGGTTTCTGACAGTAGATAAATTTATATCCTCCTTTGTTGGTTACACCACTGGATACCTTCAAAAAGCAGTGACCTAAATAGATAGTTGAACTTGAGGCAGAATAAAAATCTTTTTCCAGTAGCTGAAAGAATCTGCTGGAATCCTTTGCATTTTGATTCATTTACCAAGTGCAGAAAGTCCTTTAATGGGAAAACCTATCTCCCTCCCTCCCTCCCTCCCTGAGAGACTGTTCAATACACTGCAATTTTCAGCCTCATCCTGAATCCTGAGGGATTCATGCAACCAGTCACATGGAATGGTACAGCTATGGGGCTCACCATGGTAGACTGAAAGGTGAGTATTGAGTTAGGATAGACTGATGAGACTTTTTATACTCATGCAGATGACGAGACTTTCTTCATTTTTAACTCGGAGATGGTCTACAGTGGTTAATAAGAGCTACCTACTGCTTCATCACTTGGGCTACCTGAGGATTTTATGTGTCTTTTGTTTTTCCCTAAGCTCAGATGAGACATAATTTTTAGCTGCTAAGTTGGCTTCACTGGGACTGGCACCTACTCATGCTGGAGTCAAAATCAGTGCTTTATTTTGTTGATTTAATAAACAAGACAGGAGGATTTGGCAGCCTCTGGATCATAACTGCTAAAACACTAGGCCTACACAGAGTCTATAGTCAGAATTTTCTGTACATCACTTAAAAATGTCTCACAGTGGTTTTAGTAAGAAAAAAGAGCTAAGAGGTTTATCTGTTTCAGTGAGTCCAAATACCACAATCTCGTACCACTAGTGAACAGTTCATAGCAGAAATTCGTCAGCTGTGTAATTAAGCTCAGTATCTCCAGAATGCAAGATTAAAAGGAAAAGACTAATACTCAAATGTGGGGCATTTGGCCAATACTGTGTACCATTCTCATGGATAAAATCGTAACCATCTTCTTGTGGCAGACAGCTTTGCTCCTTGGTGTCAGGCTAAGCATAGGTTATGCATGCGCTGCAAATTAGTTTGCATGTTAATTTGACATGGAATGCTTTCTTTTTAGGCTTATACAGAATCAAATTACAGCCAAAGGGGTGAAGTGCCTCAGCGAAGCTCTCAAGGAGAACACGACCATTAAAGAAATCTGGTAAAGATCCCTTCCTCAAAGGCTCACTTGTAAACTTTCTTTCCCTTTAAAACACTACTGGCCTTACTATTTTCCATCCTAAAAAATTCAGAGCAAGTTTGTGTGAGGCAGGGGTTGTAGTTCCAGCTGTGGATTTCAAATAGGTAAAAAGCTGCTGCCATTTAAACATTTCCTTTTTTTTTTATGAATGTCAAGCAGTTTTCTTAGTTCACATACCACTGATTTGCAGAACATGTGGGTTTGCAGAACCAGGGCCTAAATTTATAGACCAAGTTTTGTTTGTCCTGTTTTTTCACTTTTAAACTTCTGAACGTGCTCATGCTTTTCAGGACCTAAATCCCAACAAGCAGGAGATGGTTATATTTAATCAGCATTACTAATTTGGTTTGTAGAATTTGTGCTTGGATTTTCTTTGGGCGGTGCTCCAAACACACTGAAAGTGCTAAGCTACAAGAAGATTAACTTTTTGTAGGATTTGTTTGTTTTAGATTAGGTGGGCATCACATAGTCACAAGTGTGCATTTAAGGCAGAAAGCCAAATACCACATTCCTTTCTTCACCTCAGGGAGCTCAGAAGTCAATAGAACTGAGCTGGTTTTAGCACTGTTACTTTATTATTGAATATGAAATTTATTTCTAAATATATATATTTGTTTTACTGAAAGGACACTGAATTCTTGCTTAAAAAGACAATGACTCACTGTCTGACTGGTGTATTCCCTGGAGATGTGGAAGAGGTGCTTTTTTCAAAAGCCACTGTCAGTATTTGTCTGTAGAAGAGGCATCAACTCCCACTCAGATAATTCTAAATCTTCAAAATGAAATCTGTCTTTTGATTCTGGCCTGACTGTTCAGAGGCATTCATTAACCCAAACAATTTCATAAGTCTAATGGTTTAATAGATTTCAACATTTCTGTAAGCAGCACTTAACCAGGCTGCTTATTTTCAGGGTGTAAATATCAGTGTAGATTCACTTTACATAGCCAGAATTGAAGATTTTTCTATTGGTCATTTCACATTAATAATGCCTGAGTACTTCACAGAGTTTTCTTCCCCTGTTGTCAGGGAAGACACAAAATGCTCTGAGCACTATTTAAATTTCTTTAAACTAGCCCACTGCATGCTAAGAACCTTTGTCAGCTATATGGTGCTTGCTGAAATGCAAACAGATGGGTTTCCAACACTAAATTTAATTACTGGAGTTTATGTGTGTGTTCTGTTTTTATTTCTGAAGGAGAAGCCTTGTTCCCTGTACGTGCAGTGGGAACAGCAGTGCTGTAGCCGGCCTGTCTGATGCCAGTTCCCGGTTGCATGCCTTTGAGAAGCGTGCAGCTCACACAGCATTGCAAACCTGTGATCTCTGCTCCAAAACCTTGGAAAAATAGAAGATGGGCAAGTCACTACCTTACTTTCACATCCCTTTTATTTTTCCCCTCCAGTTTGAATGGGAACCTGATAAGCCAAGAAGAGTCCAAAGCTTTTGAAAATGAAGAACGGATCATTTGCTTTTGAATGAGGACATTCTGCCAAGTTCATTTAACAAAGGTTACTCCTACACTTGGACCACAGAGTTTATAAAGGCAGAAATCTACAGGGCTCATGGCAGGAGAGACATACATGATTAGCTGCCTTTTTATGAACATGCTGCTCTCCCTCAGCTCCATCCCTTATCCTGCTTGTTATTCCTAATCCTTTTGGTGAGTGGGAAGTTGCCTGGGTAAATAATTAATGTTTGTACAGTGCTTTGAAGATGAAATGCAAAGTGTTAACAGAGTAAATCCACTGTTATATGCATTTTGATAACTGAGTTTAGTTTTATTCTGTACAGTGATGTAAATAATTTCTAGCTTATTTATATCCATAAATATACACATACACATATATATATGCAAGAAAGGGTGCAAGATGCACAAATTCCACCAGCTCACAGTATTACCTCAGAACTGAAAATTAATATCTGTAGCTTTACTGGAAACAGTATCTACACTGTTGGTATGAATGTTTTCAACATGAATACCTTCCTCCTGCCTAGAAATTAGGCCTCTATTTCTCCACTGACTACAGGCAGCATTGTAGACATTGCTTTTTTTTTCGTTTGGGTTTTTTGGGGGGGAGTAGAAACGGATACATCAGGCTCAGATTACTTTCAGTAATCTTTTTTTCCATATTGAAGGCAATCCATTTTCTTTTATACAACCAGAAGTCCTTACTGCCTTCACTGCAAAACCATAAAACTGTCAGTAAACCACTTTTGCTTAAAATTTCCAGAGGGCTGCATGGAAACAGCTATCTCCTGTTTTCACAGTGTTTGTTCTGGGGAGGGGGTCTGGAGATAAATGTGAAAAATTAATTAGCAGGCTGTTCATTGCCTTGGCTCTTGGCCTAAACACTATGCTGGTGGCAATACACCAATATTACGTTGCCCAGGTTCAGTGGGGAGGAAGGACAATTGACAATCACTAGCGTCAAGTAAAAATCCCTTCTCCCAGCAACATGTAAGCACAAAGAAGGATTGAGATTTGCTTGGAAAGCTTTTAGTCTAAGCTTGAATTAGGGGAAAGAGCAAGGCAAGAGGCGGGTAGTAATAATAAGGACTGGCAAGAAAACATTATCCCCCCAAAAATAATCATTTTTTAGGGAGTGTAACTTTAGATGCTCTTAAAAGAAACCAGTTTGCAAAGGAGTGAGGCATTGGATTTTTTCTTTTTTTTTTGGGGGGGTGGAATTAGGCATGCTTGGTAAATTCAAACTACCCCATGGTGTAGGAACCTAAAATGGAAAAGCATGAGCCATTTTCCTTCCTTCTCCTGTGTTACCACCTGCCAAAACTTTGAGAAACAATTCTCCAGTAGCTGACTAACCCACAAAATCTTGGTAGGCTGGAAGAAGAATCTCCAGTTAAAATGCCAAACCAATGAACCCTCACCTTCCCATGTCCCAAATCTGCCTCATGAAAGAAAGGATGAGAAAAGGCTTGCTTTATAGATCAGAGCTTCTCCATTTCCTACATGGTAGCTGACCTTTCCCAGCCTCCCCATTCTGTCTACTCCCTTCAGCTCCCTAACACATTTTAAAATACTCATAAAGTTTTTCACAAAACCTGCAGTAAAAAAAAAAAAAAGAAAGAAAAAAAAAGAAGAAAACCAGCTTAGTGTTTATTATTTTTCCGTGTCTTTTCTTCTGTGCCTGTGGTATCAACTCTGATTTTTCACAGGGAGACAGATGAAGTTTTTCAACCATGCTAGAGGAAAGACAGTTAACTTGAATGATTTCTGCACCTGAGCCATTTGTTTACTGAAGCAAAAGGGCACACAGTTACAGATGAAATCTTTGGATTTCAATTGCCAAAACATCTGCCAAAGCAAAGCCTTTAAAGACTTCTCAGTGACTTTAACAAATCAGACACTCATGCACCTTGTCAAAATGTTGTGTTTTGCCAGCCCGCTCTGATGGAAAGGAGAAGACACTGGTGTGAGGAAGGGCATTCACAGGAGGCGTCAGTTGCCTGTGTTGGAGGGAAGCGTGCTCCCAGTTTGATCTAATCACAGAATTATTTGCTCTTTTACCAGGTAGAAAATAGTTTAAAACTCCAGCTCCTGTCCTTATTTCACTGATTGACTAAAACAGCCTCCCCCAAGCTTTCCAATGCAGACGCATCTGCCCCTCTTTTGATTTAGAGCAGTCTTTGGCGCTATTTGTTGCACAACATTCTCAGCCCTGTTGCAAATCCCATTCTATGCCTGGTTGTTACAAGCCAGGCATCCAGGGTGGTGTTTTCAGGGGCAGCAGCATTTACGGTGCTGCAGCAGCTAAATGCAGCCTCAGAGTAAGCAGTGGCAGGATCAAGCCCAGCTCCATGTAAGATAGAGTTTGGCACTGATTACAGTGCCAGTCATAGCCACTCATTTCAGAGGTGATTTTGGGCAGCTGCAAGTGCTCGTTTGGACTGGGCTGAAGGTCTGAGTACAGCTCAGTCCAGGTTTGACAAAATCAAGGGGTTTCCTAGCATCCAGCTCCCAGCTCACCTAGAGCTTCACACAGCACATCACAACTTTGGGAGTCATGCTGGGGAAACTGGTTGCTGCTCTGGAAGCAGCCAGACACTCCTTGTTTATCAGCACAGCATTTTTGGCTGAAGCGCTTTGTAGCCTTACTGGCCTGTTTGTAGAGCGCCTTGGAGCAACACATTTGCAGCTTGCAGTGAGAGCCTCGTTCATTCAAATTCAAAGACAACTGTAACTTTAATTTTAGACTTGTTTGTAATTTGCTGAAGCCATCTCTGTACACTGCGTCATGTTTTTCCACTCATCCACTGTGATAATAAACAGCTTTGTAAAGAAAAAGCTGCCTGCAAGTGCTTTGGCTTTGCTAAGCCCTGTGAAGTAGACACTTGGCTAGATCAAGACAGGACAGTGACACCCTAACTAATTCTGGCTGCAGACGAGAAAGAGGAGCTGATGCAGCTAGAGAAGCCCACTCACAGCTGCCACTGCCCCTAAGGGACCCTTCCAGCAGCTGGTGCCAATCCAGTTAGGGGCACCGAAGGAAACCATGATGGTGGCTCTGGGACATGCTGCTGCCATGCTCTGCTTCCACAGTCCTCTGGCCACACTGACGGCAGAAGCTCTTTGTGTTTCCATTCACTGCTGTGGCAAAGACTTGCTGGCTTGAGGTATTACCACTTGTATGTGGTTGGTGCAAGCTGTGTGTGTTTACTGGTGCCAGAATAACAAAGTGGTCCTCAAGAGAGCCCTGCTGCAACACAATGCAGTCCTGCTCCCAGCACACACTACCAGGTCTTCAAGAAAGGATGTTTTTCTGAGCCTGGTGCTGCTTACTTGTGTCAGACATGCATTTCCAGGTGTTGGACCCCAGCTGGACTTGCAGGGTGGTGCAGCCTTTGCTCTTCCACCACAGCCAGTGCAGGATCCAAATCCCATGCCATGGGAGCAGCACTGATGCTGAAGAGAGTGAGACACCCACGCCTTTTCCCTGTAGCTTCATTCTGCTCCCTTACCTCAGTTCAGCAGAGGAAAACAGGAGACTGCTGCAAAGCAGCACAAATGGCTGCGGTCGAGAGCAAAGGCATCAGAGCCAGGCAACAGCAGCAAGGGATGGTTTTGCTGTGAGGAATGAGAGGGCACTACAGAGGCTGCTCAGTTTTCAACTGATGCAACAAGTAATCTCAGCAGGAAAAAGCTACAGCTGTACTCAAAGGTCTTGACTGCTGCTTTAGTAGGTAGAAACAAAATGGCAGGATTGTGCTAGGTGAAAATAAAGGCCAGGCTGGGAACTATCTGCTGCACTCGAGGACTCCAAGTTTACTCACAGAAGATGGTTTCTGCTTGCTTGCTGAGGGATCTCAGTTACTCTGTGGGATAGGTGAGGCTTCTAAAAACACAAAATAGCAATAGTGGCAAGTCCTTCCTCATTTCTCCGAGTGGGGGTAAACTGAGAGGATGCAGGGAGCACTACAGGTACTGGGGAGTCCGCCCTTTCACCCTGGGAAATTGCTGTTTGAATACCCTGCGAAGCTTGGCAGTGCCAGGTTAGCCAGTGTTCATTCTCCACTCCCAGAGGTAAAGGAGAGCTGAGGGCATGAACTGCAAAGGTTTGAAATAACTGCCTTCAGGTACAGGGGGACGTGAAAGCAGGGATGATGTTTCAGAGCAAATAGCAGCTTCAGAAGCATTAAGTCATGAGAGATCACTGCAGGCAGGTTGAGGAATAAAAACTGGTTTTATTCAGCCAGGGGCAAAAACTACAGCCATTGCTTTATACTGGGAAAGCAGAAGATGTCCTATGCCCTTGTACTCCTGTGCAAACTGGGAGTCCCTGGGGTGACTGCACTGGCAAGCAGCACATTTCGGGCAGGGCTGATGCCACATCACCCACCTGAGGTCAGTGTCTGCAGGGGTCAAGCAACCCATTATGGTGGTAGTACATAAATTCTTGCCACGCACAGGGCCTGCAGCCACGGCTGGCACCAGGGCTGCTGACAGAGGGGCTCCCAACAGTCAGCCCCAGGAGGCTGTGCTTTGTGCAGTGCAGGCGAGCCTGGATTTGAGCATCTTGAGACAGGTGCCATGCTTCCCTATCCCAGCCCCCAGCATAGGTAGGCTGGCTCATGAGGTGGCTGCTGGTGGCACAGCTGATGGGCCACTTCCACCACTGGAGCAAGTGGCTGTGCCCAAGAACAAACCAGCCCTGGTGTGGAAGCATCCCCTTTGCTCCCATGGGGCAGAGAGCTAGAGTTCCAGCTCCAGCAAACCCTTTGCAAACAAATAAATTATGCCCAACCTCTTGCATCTGGGTATTCATCTGATATACTGAAGGCAGCAACTTAATTATCTGCTAAAGCCTTGCAAGCCGGGAGAGTTGGACCTCACGGACTGGAGCAAATGAAGCTGTAAAGCTTTCATGCTCCCATTACCTGCCAGATTCTTTAACCCTGAGTTTAGCAGATGTTAATCCTGGCCCGGGTGACTTGTGAAGAGGAAAACTGCTCCCTTTAGAAGACACCTGGGTCCGCTGAGGCAGGAATCAAGTGAGGAAACCCCACCACCAGATGGGGAAACAGCCCCAGGGTGGTTGTTCTCCTCAGTGACAAAGCCTGATGGGGCTCGGCAGAGTTTGTTTGCTTTTCCTGCTGTTTGAAGCTGGCTTAAAGAAGCAACTAGGATGGGAAGGGCGGGGCGGGGCGGGAGGTTTTGTTAAAATTTAAACGCAGGTTCAAACAAAGAAATCTGTAAACAGGGTGAAAACGAAAGTAGGGCAGAAGCTCAGCACAAAACATGACTCAAAAGATAACGGGCCAAATGCAGAGGTACCAAGCACCTGCAGTTTCCACCGAGCTAGCTGAGGACACGTCCCTGTGCTTGCGATCTGCCTTCTCTACGCTCCTGCCTTTACGAGCAGTGAGTCATCTTGCGTCAACTGAGGATGGGTTTTATGCAATTATTTATTTATGTCAAACCCTCCTCCCTGCCTCCATGCATCCCTGATCTCATCCCCCTCAGAAAACAGATGCTTTATTAAATGAGGACTGGAAAACTCCATCTCACTTGGCTTTTGCTAAGGCTCCTTGTTGTCCAGTGGCTGGCTGGTGAGGAGACAGCAGGCACAAGCTGCACAGCACCCCATGAGCAGTGTACTCATGGCCTTGTTTGGCTTTTTTGGACACAGACATCCCTCTCCCTGCAGGGTGGAAGGAGCTGGGAACCTCCTCTACTCAATAAATACACAGAGGGGATGTTTGCAGACATCAGCAGGCTCCAGCCTGCACCTCCCCAGGCACAGACAGTGCTCAGGTGTCATAGCCTCAGGAGGAGAATAAGACCTTCCAGCACAGTGCAGTCAAAAGCCAAGGGGAGAAAACTTCCCCGTTCAGCTCTAGCTGCTGCAGGGGACTCTCACCCCCTCCCTGCTCTCTTTGCCGCAGGCTGTGTATTGTGTTCCCCTTCCTGCTGAAAGCAGTGCAGCATCCAGAAGTGGACATGGACAAACAACAGCGTGTGGTAGCTGGGGTTAGACACATACACACACACACACACACACACACATGCAACATCACTATCTATTGCTGAGAGTTCCCAGGAACAGCCTGGGGCCAGCACAGCATCCCAGTTCACCCTGCAGGGCAAGCAACTTGGGGCAGAGGTGGCATGTCCCATGTCCCAACCGTAGGTAGGAAGGTAGGAGATGATACCAACAGATGCCACTAATTTAAATTTCACACATGAAATCCTGTACCTACTGAACTAGAAGGATTTCCAGCAGATTTTCCTGATGCAAAGCCAAACTCAGCTCTAACTGGTTATCAATTTCTTCCATAATACAGCTCAAGACTGAGGAGAAAAACACAGAAATTACTGGCAGTGAAGGGATTCAGGCTTTCCAAAAGGCAATCAGGGTGGGGGGGTTGGGGTGGTGGAAAAAAAGTTACACTAACAAGAGATACAAACATGTTCCTCAATAATTACATCCAACTGTCTCTCAGTGCAGATTTGAATAATTCATGCATTAAAACTATCATCTCCCACAGGGAGAATTGTGATGGTCCAATTGTCACTGTGCTCTAGCAATGGATTCAGCTACCCCCAGCCACACCAAAAGGCTTATCTCAAAAGTGGAGCAAGCAAGGATGGACACCCAGCCTTGGAGAAACCTGAGCCATAAATCCATGCATCACTGACAGTCCCCCTGGCTGGGACCAGCACCCTGTTGGGTCAGGATGCAACACACCAACGTAAGAGGTGGCATTTCTCTCCCGGAGAGTGAACTCCTTTCGTTTTCTCCCATGTTCTCCACATAACCTTGGTGAAACATGCTTTCGTTTTGTTAAAAGCACCCGCAGATCCATTCACAACTAATGTAGGTGGAGAGGTGTTAAAATCTCACTCTCCCCGCAGGAGACTTACACTGTATACTATCTAAAACCACATGGCTCATCTGTACTCCTGTCCTCATCTCATGTACTTTTAGCACAAGGGCTGCAGGTCCTTAGCTGCTGCCAGGGCAGGCAGGAAGATCTGAAGTGATAACGCAGCTGGCCAGGTCTCTCACACCCCCAGCTCCCTGCTGCAGACAGCGCTGGAGGCAACCCGACTCGTTGGGTAGCTGCAGCCACTGCCCCGGCAGAAAGTTTCCAGGCAGTTGCCATAGCAGTGCCCCACCCTTGCCAGAGAGAACGATTTAAAGTCCTCAGTGGCTCTGGGCAGAAATTCCCTCCTCCAGCACCACGTCTCTGTGGGAGCCTGTTATAGTAGCCTCCTCCCAACTGTTTAGGGACAGACAGGAGAGTCTGGGTGACCATCGGGGATGAAGAAATCCATGCACTGCCCAGCCATGGGTAAGCTGGCAGGGAGTCAGTTTTAAAGAGGAAACTATGAAGTGTTTTGGGAGGAAGTGAGAGTGGTATTTGGGTAGAGGAAACTGAAGGAAAGAGGAGTGTATTAAGCTACCTTGATGCTCTGATGGATCTTCCCAGATCTCAGGTGATGAGAAAGGGCTGTTTGCTAGCCTCTTCTCCTCACTATTTTTTTTTCTCTTTTGAAACCACCCATGAGATTCCCCACCTTCAGACCTGGCATCTCTAATGTATGCTAACCTTTAAGGCCATCACATATGCTGAAGATCAACAGAAGACACATCAACCAGAGACATCTTGCCTCCAGCCACTCCAGGAAAATAGGAGCTACATCAGCTCTGTTCTGTTCAGATTGTCCTTGGCCAGATGGATACATGCCTGTCACATCACTGCTTGCAGGATAGGTGAAGAGTGAGAGGGACTTGGAGGAGCCAGAGGCTGGCCCAGAGGGTCTGCACTCCTACCTGCAGGACTGCAGACAGGTGAGATACCAAGCTTTTTTAGCTGTGACTCTACACCATGCATTGCTTTTCCTTCCTCTGCTTCAGCTCAGTCTCCAGCACAGACATACAGAAGCTCTGTCCCACAGCAGTGCCTCTTTTACTAATACTAAAAAAAATCCCAAAAACCACCACCTGAAAGTGTGAGGAAAACTGTGCTTCAAAAGATTTATTACATATATTTATACATATTTTACATGAATGGAATGTTAAACATACAACCTAAAAATCAATAAAAAAATATTTTCATTCATGATTATGTACTGGCAAACCACTGAAAAGAGTACCTTAGAACAACTTAAGTCAACTTGCAATCATACTGCTCAATTAAAAAAAACCCGAACAAAACAAACAAACATGTTTTACATTAGACATTGCAAATTACATTCCAATTTCTGCTCTGGGTAATGAAGGAAGATATCTTGTCCATTACCACTGCACATACGGGTGGCATTTCAGAAGCTAGCACGGAGTTCCCTCTAACTTGCTGTGGGCAGGATTAGCTCTGTAGGAAGAGGCATATAAAAAAAGGGAATGTACACTCTGCTCCCTACCAGCAGGCACCTGCCAAAGGCCAGGAAGAGACAGAATGAGATTCACAATCAAGTGATAAGGTTAACCCTGGATCACCACTGTGTCAGTGTGACATTGGAGCTCTTAAACTTTGTTACAAGTAGATTTTAAGTAGTTCATTAAAGCATCCCCTCTACAGCTAAGTCACCTCCCTTCTTCCTTGAAAGTAACAGTGTTTTGGCAATATCACTGGGGAGAATTCTTGACGGTACGGTAACGAATACTCCAGGCTTCATCTTAATATATACAAGTAGAGCACAGAATCAAGCTTTGATGTCTCTTCCTCTTAGTATTTCACACCTTGAGAGCTTGTGACCAGTCATGTTGAGAAGTGTTTACTACTAAATAGAACAAATTAGCAATAAAAGGGACAGATTTGAGGGAAAACAAGAGGAACTGGATTCAGCAACAGATTATGTTCCTGCAATGTCGGGTTACTTACATTTGAAATTCTGCCAGAATCGAGCAAATCCTATTTATTGTTGCAAAATCTTTGCCAAAGCACACCCAAGGGCAAAAGTCTCTCAGACAAACACACATAGATTAAAAGCTGCCAGAAAGATCAGCTAGTGGGCTGGCTGCCTTCTACTTCTTGTACACTGGCAACTTATTAGATCAAAACCAGAATGAAGTCCAAACTTTTTCAGGTGCAGGATATTCCTACAGTAGTTTACCTGAGCAAGTCTTCAACAACTAATAATGCCCCACAGTGAGGTCATTTTACAGCTTATCCCATCATCAGCTCTGATGTAGTAATTGAGACATGACTTTACAGCAGCTTGGGAAGCTAGCCTACAATGTGTAGTAAGATAACCAAATGCAATCTGAGAGTAAGGACTGGGTTGGATTTTTCAACCCCCAACAGGCTACAACATCTTCAACTTGATTTTACAAGCAGGTTAATTTATATGGAAACAGAAACATCAAGAGTTTTACATTCAGGAAACAAATCCTGGACACAGTTCTGTCGTGACCTGCTCACACAGAATGTTTTGAATGACAAAAAGTTAAGCAGTATGAACTGCATGAAAAAATCATATTTGGCTGGATTGTAGGAAACCCATAACAAGCCTCCCCTTCCAGTTACAACCTCTTACATTATGTTTGCTGATGCCAGTGGAAAGCCTGTCCAAAGACTGAGGGAATATGGCCTAAAATATAACGTGTCTTCAGCTAAGAAGAAAAGAAATTGATACTAAAATGATTTTTAAGCTTGGAAGGGTGGAAAGTAAATCATAAAATATAGCACTCATCAAAAAATGAGATAATCCTCCACTGGCAAAGGTGAGCTGGAAGATCCCATAGCAGCATTTCTGCATTCCCAGGTATATGGGAGTCTCTCAGCAGGAAACTCCCAACTGCCCAGCAAAATTAGAAGATACAAAGCAATACCAAATTCGCATACAAATGTTCTCTTTCAATGTGGGAAAGCAGCTAAAATCCACAGAAATTCAGAGAGATCATGGCTTGTACCAATATGTGTTTTGCTGCTGTTTCTGTAGAGAGAATAGTAATATTCAACCACCAAGTTCCTTGCTTTTGGTGGAACACAGAAGAAATGGAGCAAGTTTCTGAAGCCCACACATGGAAAAGGCAGCATGCCAAAAGCATCCATAAGCACATCTTATGTATTAGACATTAAGCATCCAGAAACACCAAATATCCACATTTCTGAATAAAAATTACCTTTCTCATATTTGTTGAGATTTTAGTCTTCTGGGAGTCCATTTTACCAGCTCTCCAGCCTTTCAGGAAAGACTTAAAAAGCCAGTGCTCCTAACATTAGGAAGTAGGATGAATGTCTGAATCTTGACATTCAGTCATAAGCCCCCTTTACATCATAAAAGAGGGTGAGCAAGGAAAAAAACCAAGGTCAAAAGTACATACTCAAGTTTTTGTACATCACCTATATGTTGTCCATTTCAAAATACCACAGTACACTTAACCTTGAATATGACAGCTACCTTGACTACAAATAAGACCATCTGGTTTTGGCCTTACTCCTCCCAAAAATAAAATATCAAAAATTTGTGGTGTGCTTTGTATTTTTGCTTTTACATCCCACTGAACTCATCATTGAATCCACACGCTGAAAGAAAATTAGCTACCTCCTTTAAAAGGGAAGTGTTATTATAGATATACTGACTCATAAGAGATAGGACAAAGGGTGCCCTGTGCCAACAGTAGTGTGACTCTCTTGGTATTGTAGGGATATGGTTATATACAATTCAACTCACAGCCACCTCCACTATGAACTTCAAAACACAAGTTGCTACTGAAGAGACATGGGTATGTTACAAGTTCAGAAAAATCTCACATTTCAAGACAGTGTCGAGTCTACTCTTCCCCTGCTGGCAAGCAGCATGTTTATGGCAGACCTGAGTATGGGAATTATTTCACACCTTTACATACTTAGGGAAGATATAGGCCAGATGACAGAAAAATACTCTGAAACAGCACAGAATTGGCAATCTCAAGATATTTACAGGCAAAGAAGCATATCGCACCATAATATAAGTTATTGCTTCTTGTGGACAAGTGTGGTTTTCCTTGATCAAGACACAGGAATTGTTTGGTGTTTTATTTTCCCCTTCTGAAGCACAGTGACTCAGCACCCCTGTAAGGATGTTTTCAAACTGAAGGTGTTGCCTATGACTAGAGCTATGCCTACAGCATAGTCATCAGCAACTGATGGTGACCTAGGTAAGAAAGCTTACCTAGGTGAGTTTCCACAGGTGTTTTCAAACCCAAGCACCACTGCCATGCTTCCAGGGTCATTCTAGGCTTGGTCTCTATTACAGGTTTTGATACAAGAAAACCCCCCATAGTCTTTCAGAAGAGATTCATGGATACCAAGAATGTCAAACTAAGGCTGACCTCATGTCAGTTCCTCAAATAATCCAAGGTATTGCTGCTCTACTGTGCTGATGGAAGTAGCGATGGACTCTTGCCTGCAAAACCATGCACAGTGCATTGGCTTGTGGCATGCTTTTCTAACACTGTTCCTAAACATGGGACAACAGTGATAATGGCTGGGTCTTTAAATCAGCTACTACCATGAACTACCAAAACTGAGCTCAAGTTGTAAACAGATTCATGTTTATAATATTTACCTACTTAATCCCCAAGCCAAAGGCTATCTATGACCTCAGAGCCCAGGACATCAAAACACTTACCTACCCCCTTAACATTGCTACAGGTTTCTGTAGGCATAAAGCCAACAGCAAACATTAAATCAATGCAAATGCAAAAGCTTTACTTTCAGAAGGTATCAGGAATTTAAAACATTGAAAAAGTGGGCCTGCAGGCAACACCACTATTTGAGTATAACAGGTGCTGTAATTCCTCATCCCCTCCCTCCCTTCCCCAAGATAATACAAGGCAACACAAATATTCTTGTTGAGAAAGGGCTCTTTACAGGGAACAACTGTACATTTGATGTGACTACGGAATTAAATGTGTGACAAAATGATTCTGCTCCCACTGAAAAAGAGAATACAACAGGGCCCCATAGTTACAGGTTCCGCTGAAACCAGTGATGCAAGCCCAAAAATGTAGAAACTGCACTGGCATCTATGACAATTACCTAGTTTGGACTCCTTTAGATTTGCAGCATAACAAAGGCATTTTACAGAGCAACATTCAGGAGAAAATATTATCCAGGGAAGAACTGCTCTTCAAGCAAGATGGGAGAGTTTAAGAACACGCACTGCACTTGTTCTCCAGATAGCAGCAGTTGCTCCTGTTCTTTGCCCTTTTTGATATGAATCACAGTAGCAACAGAGAGAAATGTGTACTTAAACAAAAAAAAGAAAACCAGAATTATTTATGTACAAGAAAAATGTTTGAAGTATTGTGCAACTTATTTTAACTATTGAAACTCACTGTGAATGCTGTTGCTAATAAATATTCATAAACTCTTCCCTGTGCTGTGAAATTCAGAAACCACTACAATTAATTCTCAATATAAAAAGTATGCTTCTAAGCCCTGATATCTGTTCCAGTTTATTGTCTTTTTTTCTCTGTCTTCTTTTATTTTAACTGTGATACTTTATGGGAACTAATATTTATACACAGTTTTACTTGATGTACGCACCCAGAGACATCCTGTGTTTCGTGGAGCCTTGGTTATAACAATATAATACAGTAAAATAATAATAAATTAAACAAATGCAGATGCATTAAAATAAAAAACAAAACAAAAAAACCCCAAAACAAACCACACTGTCAAATGCTGGTCTCCACATGAAGAGACCAAGGGTTTAGATGCAAAGTACTACAGATCCTGCCACCAAAAAAACATTCAAACAAGGAAACATGAACTTGCGCATGTTTTAAAAATTAAACACAAATCCCACCTCGATGTTCTCTCGCCTGTGCCTATAAAAACCTCTCGCTGTGCCCACATTTGCAGTTATTCATTTATACCTCAGGAGGCAGCCTGGAGATGAGAGTAGTACAATAAAATAATTACCTGAAACATCTTTAAAAAAATACCCGTTAAACAAATTACCTTAACTGGCAGCACTTAAAATTGGTAATTCTTTTCTTTTTCCTGTTTTAAAAAAAGTTGCATAGCTGTAAGATTTTGCTTTGCTGCATTTTTTTTTGTAGTTTTTACTCACAAGCAGTAAAAGAGATGTTTTAGTTACTTAAATAGCAATACAATGTGCAGATCTCAACAATCTCTATAGCTTGATCAATATAAATTAGTTACCTGTCTTGGTTTTACTCTTTGGACTGCATTGTGACAAAGGTTTAGTTACAAAATTTTGAAATATTCCTACGCAGAGCAGTTTATGTTTTCTGTTCTTGAAAAAAGTGAAGAACATAAAACCGGGTGTGAATTCAGTAAATTAAGGTCACACTATTAGAATTTATTTAGTTTGCCATTTACTATTCTTCAGCCAACGAGAAGGTGAAAACGTTCCCACTCAAATCCGGGGCCATCCTCCTGCAAGGGTCTCAGACAGCACGTATCGAACATCTCCGCTTCCACTCGAGGCAGTAGGAAACGTGTCCAATAACTTGCTTCTTCACAGAACCAGAAGTTAGGCTGAAATTAGGAACTTTGGCCTTCGATACAAAATAGTGTCGGTAATGTCTGTGGGGAGTCGATTGTTACAGGATGTGCAGCATTTTCAAAATCCCTGTATGTCCTTTGCATGAGTGTTTGGTATACTGAGCACTACTGGCAAGTAACTGGTGTCTGCAATGTTTTTTCCATGTCATTGTCCATCTTTGCCTTTTTCAGCCACAAAGAACTCTAAGTCTCAAGCCAGGCATGCTGTGTTCAGCAAGGGAACCTCACATCTCCTATGTTTTCTGATCAGTGGAAGCAGCTGTTGGAAAAGCAGAAGACAAAGTACCATCATTTCAGCTATTTCAGTACAGAACACACTCAAACAGCATGAGCACAACCACCGTGTTTTCCTTCCCCTTTTTCCTAAGCCCCTAGTTATCATCATCTCTGCTGTAAACAAAGCAAATAGAATTTAATATGAGGTTAGACACCCATGAGCATGTACAGAGACAAAGGCATTCATGAACAGCATGTAGGTTTCTGCCAGTCAGTAGTTGGGGGCAATATAGGAAATGCATTTGTTTGTTAATTTTGGCTAACACTGCCCTGAGATTAAAACAATTATCCCTGTAGCAGGATACCTTCCTTCAGGTTTTCTCTGCTACCCCTGCAACAAAGACTCATGAAGCAACATGAAATAAATGCACAAATAAATGCCAGTTTCCCTCAGAACAACAAAACCAAACCCTCAGACACCAGCTAGAATTTCAGATATCTCTGCGTCTCTAAGAATTATGATGATTGTTAGTGTGTTTTGCAATGCTTAGGGGCTTAATGTAAGATAAAGTTTTTGAGCTAGTCAACAAAAAGAATAAACCTATCCTTTAAACTTTTGACACTGATTGCAGATTTGCAATCATTAAAACAAAACATAAGCTGGAAATACGTGAACCTCCGTGAGATGGGATGGATAGAAACAGGTCAACATTTTTTATTTATTTATATATTTTAAACATTCTGGAATGCATTAACATGAAAGTAGTTCTGAAAATATCTAGTTTTAACTTTTCCATATGATTCCAAAAGCTTCGTGTCAGAAATAAATGCCAGTACTCATGAAACAATCCAAAATTACACAATTATATTATTTTAATTTTGCTTCATTTCCATGGAAAAATATTCTTTAGAAGTTAATGGCTAAAGCTTTAAATTGCCATTATTTGCCGCTTTCCAGTACTAAAACTGGAACACAAGATTTCAGACCATGCCATGTTAGGATGCAGAAACCTTTTACCTATATTGCAATATATGTCAATGCTTACTGATTAATATTATAGTTCTGAGACATAGTAGCAAATTCAAAAATGAAAAAAAAAATTAGCATAGAGTTACTCCAGATAATCAAGATATTTATTGTTGAAATGTACATGTCTAAAAATAGACATTACCTAAAAACATGAATCTTGTCTTAATCAGATGGATGCTCAGGGCAAGATCGATTTACTTCAAACCATTCATCTATGCAGCTGTTGGATACAAAACAAAAATGAAAACAATTGACATGAATATCAGAAACATTTAGCAGTAACATATGAATATAAATTGGTTTCTCATAATTTCGATGACTAGTAGGATTTTATATTATACAAAGTGTATCATACACACACATAATTGGAAAAATTAATAACCCCAAACCACAATAATATTTAGATATTAAACACTGTTGAAAAACTAAATTTCTTAAGTGTTAAAATTTTCTCAGGAAGCATTTTACGAGTTGCTATCCAGCTTTTTTACACAGGTTACTTCACTATTAACATTATCGTTTTGCTGATATAATTTATTGACATTTTACTTCCCGTAGTTACAGACACTTGTGAAAACAAAATATGAAACAGGTTTAAAAAGCATTCCCCCTCCTCCCTGCCCACATCTACTAGCATTTGACAAAACATAAGCACACTAAGCTCCTCAGCCATAATGTGCACTCCTTCCCCATACAGTGATTTTGCAAGAATGAGAAAATTATAGCAGGGAAAAATAACTTCAAATACATGGTGAAGATGCAGAGAGATGTAATTTAAAAAACCTCTTTAGGGTTGCTGCTGTCGTTTCGTTGTTGTTTGTTTTTAAATGTAAAAAGCAACTAAGTTTTAAAGCTCCTTTAAGCACCCTTTAAGGAGTTACCCAGTAAATGCAACCCTCTCATATTTTATATCCATCCCAAGGAATACTTGCCCTTTATGATATATGCAGAGGCAAGGCAGCCGTGCTATAGTATCTCCTTGCTGCAGCTCTTCCAGGCATATTGCACACTCCCCAGCATCTTTACTCAGCACATCCTCTGATGAAAGAGCACAAAGTGAAATGGTTAAAAAGCAGGCTACTACAGGCAAAATGTTCCTTATTCAGAACATCAAGGACAGCTACAGAAAAAGGTATTTCTTGTTCTGCAGAAAGTCCTGTCAAGGTAAAGTTAAGTGACACACCAGCTGATTCATGATGAGAGACCTCTTAGCAGCTCAATTTACAATATGGCTATGCTTCCATTTCTTGCCTGAACAATACTGCCATAGTTCAAAATGAAGTCCTGTAGGAAGACACCCATATGGAGAAAAAGGGTACCCATAACCAACAGTCAGCATTCCTTTGGAGTTTATACTGTGACGGCAGATCTATAACCCATCTCACAGGCTCTGAACCACACAGCCACAGTAGAGAAACACTGTGTTTGCCAACCCCAAGAGGTGAACATCGGAGAAATTGGGTTCTGGATACAGATGGTATGTAATGCCTCCAGGACTGCTTTGAGGATTCATGCTAAGTGGGTTTTTCTTACCTTTACTTTCTTCCTTACGCTCAGTTTTCAACATGGAGGCTAAGCTCAAGCCTGAATGTAACATTTCTCTGGACAAGGCACTGTAGGTAAGTAACTAGATAAAATTGTTCCTAACTTCTAAACACTTAGTCTATAATTTTTTTTTTTTAATCTCCTACTCATCTGGCATTCTTTTACCAGCCTTGCTCATAATTTCACACCCTCCACCTCTTCTCACCATGTAGCAAGTTCTACATCCCATCCACCTTTTTCTCAGTGTAAAGTATCCAACTGTTAGCTGTAAGAATGGGAGATTTTCATCAGGGAAAGATCAGTGCTGTATGGCTCCAATGACCCTAAACTCCTGAAGACACTGAATTTTTTGCAGCATTATCAAGTCCCTTAACAAAGGAAGAAAAAGTAAGCTACTAGGAATGCAAAAGAGTTGGCTTTCGAAAAGAAATTTCTGGGAAAACATATTATTTTTAATAAAAACCTTCTCTCTTGGACACTTCTCTTAGCCAGAATGTGGGATGCAGAATTCAGTCTTAGTATGACACAAAACAGGAGATCACGTAAGGCCCTGTTTGCCAGAAGCAGATTAAAAGTCCCAGTTACACACATCCTCACACAGCCCACAGAGCACTCCCAGCACGGGACCACATAGGAACCAAGCTGGCAATGCAGTCTCTGGCACAATCAGAAAGGTGCACACTTGGCAAAATAAAGCCCACGTGTTCAAGTTTCCACAGTTTCATGGGAAAAGGTTCCCCTTCTTTACCAAAAGCACCTAAAGCGGCTGTTAATGGAGAGTACCCGTTTCCAGGCATGACTGAGAAACCAGCACTCTATGTTGTTCTCTCCAGTGGCTCCAATACTCACCACTGGCTTTCCAAACACAGAAAATGACAAACAACTACAAAGCTATCATGGCAACAAAAAAAATGAGAGGAAATTAGGTCTACATTGTTTCCATTAAATGACAGCAAGCTGTCTCGCAGGTGCTTGGGTTTCTAAAACAGTGCTTATTTCAGTCTCTGCTGTATTCATTGGTTATGATAAAAACACCATATAATGCCACCTTCCTGAGGAGGTATGAAAAATATATAACATGAAGTGAACCGTTATAAAGAAGAATATTCAAAACAAAATAATGAAGAAAATTTAAAAAATGTATTTGAATGTGGTAACATTATTAGAAAGCATTGTATTAAAAAATTGCTTCTGTTGTTCTATCAGAAGCTGTAAGCTTCTGAGAACATTAGAGATACTTCAGAGACAAAGTAATTTAAAACAATACAAAAGATTTTAAGAACTCTGTCAACTTGCCCAGAAGAGGGTGCTTGGGATAAATACTTTCTTAAGGTTGTTTTTTGGTGGCTGTTGGGTTTTTTTGTTTGGTTTTGTTTTGTTTTTTAATTAAAAGATATTCCAATCTCTGACACCAGGAGGCACATACTCTCCAGACAGCATTGTCCTGCTACAGAGATATTAATCTTTGCCTGAGGCTCTCAGACACTACCCTCCTAGACCGCCTCTTTGCATAAGAACTTTGCCAAAAGTCCTATGGGTAGATCTGCTTTCTTCCCACAGTTAGGCTGCAGGAAGCAGCACCATTAATAATGCAAGCATGTATCATGTACACAAAGCATACTTAATAAAAGCAGTTTTTTTCCATGGAGTCCCTTTATCAGATCAGCAACTGCTACCTAAAACAAAATGGCCCTAAGATACATCCAGTGTATTAAACCCCAGCCTTGCTCCCTCAGCACTCTTGAGAGGGAAGCATTTAGTCAAGCTTTGATAGCAGAAATTAAAAAGCTGTCTGATAAAAATAGAGTTCATAAAATGAAGCACTCGTGTGAACTGCTTTCCCATCATTCTCTGTTGTACACGTCTGGCTTATCCTGCGCTCCCCAGATTGCACAACACTCGGGTCTGAACTCCCGCTGAGCAATTTAACAACGTTCTGCACCTTTGGCTAACGTTAGGGCACGATGCCAACTTAAACATTTGTATCTCCCGCCAGCCCTGGCGCAAGTGTCTGACACTCCTTTTATTTTCCCTCCAGTATTCCTGTACTCTCCCTCTTGCCAATACTGGCCCTACTGCCCAAGTCCCTGGTAAACAGCTTGCTGCCCTCCCTGGCTTCACCCCAGGCTTTCCGACTGGGATGAGCCACCAGGCACACACTGGGCTTTGCCTAGTCACGCCAGAGGGAGTTGGTATGAACGCTGATGACGGCTGGCATGGACTGGGCCTCAGAAACACGGTGGAGTTCTGCCACCCCTGCAGAAGAGATTTTGTTAACAGGTTTCAATGCTCCTCTTCCTCTGGAATAATGAGGAGTCAGCATTCCCTTGTTCCTATGTTAACCTTATTAATCCTGCTAGGCTCTTGTGCATAAATACTGAAGGAATGACTACCAAACACCCAACCGCTATAAATGTCCACATGTAACTTGGCACTACCTATTAGCAGACTCCAAATCCATGTAATTAAGCTCATAATTAATTACATATGTAGAGTGACGACAGCAAAATCAAATCTTTCATGGACCTATGACACTTTGGGTCTGCTACCTTTTGACCATTTTAGGTGATTCAGATCATCAGTCCAGATAAAGAAAGAGGAGTGAATAATCCTGTTAGACCTGGATCTGGTCAGAATTTGTTCTGTATTTATTTCACACTCCTGTATCAACACTGGTTTGTATCAGATGGAAGTCAGTTTAAGGCCCACTTAACAATGACTGTTACAGAAAAATCTGTAAATCATTTTGCACAGAACCACTACAGTCTGAACAGTTTTTTTGTTTTCATCTTTTCCTTCAGCGGAGTGATTCAGCAGCTACACATTATTTCTTCCTTTTTCTCTTAAAAAAACAAACCAAACCAACAAAAACCAAAAGAAAAACCAGTGAAACAGTTCAAAATTTCATCAATGTTATGATTAAAACATTTATATCAGTGTACTACCTAAATGGAAGTGGGAAGAGGAAACAAGCATTTTTCCATTTCACCCACATGTGGGTACATACACAAATACCACACCTCCACATCCATCTGCCTTGCACCAAATAGGAGATAAACACTCCTCCGCCTTCCCAGCTACTTGAACAAGTACACACTAGCCAAAAACTGGTGTCAAAGATGAAATCTCGCAAAAGAGCATAGTATTTCCCTCCTGAGTCTGCTCAAGTACTTCTCCCTCCCCTCCTCCATCTCTAGTTACTACTACTACTGTTTTAACTTCTGGTTGTCAGTGTTTTTTCCTCCTGAAATTCTGCTTTTACCTTCAGTGGAAAATAAATTCTACTCCACTGCTGCATTTATAGCAAAATAGGTAGTACTGAATTAAAATACAATCATCTTGACAAATTTACACATACTTTACCAACAAAAAACTTTTTCTATAACTTTTGAAAATATGTCCAACAATTAAAAAAGCCATTAACTCAGCCATGGTTAGGATTATAGGCAATGTCTGTGATTAAACTGTCTTTAAACTGAGGACTGCAAAAGCACATGCAATACCTACCTTATGGAATGAGTCATTAAAATCTGTGCTCCTGCTTTCTGTTTTTCCTTTTAAAACACAGATATAGCCCTAGGCTCAAGAAACACCAAGTCACAAATCATGGAGACGTTGATAGTATTTGAGGAGATATCACTTTATAGCTGCAGTATTTTATTTTTCTCTAGGCATTCATTGGAAACAGAAGACCAAGTTAGAAACATCTCTGACCTAATCAAATAAAAATTTTTTCAAAATACATGTATTTTTATTAAAATTTAAAACATTAAATGTCCATGGAAGCTGCCACCATAACTAGCTTAACAGTGAAGGGCACCACAGGAGTCCACCCTTTCAGGAATACAACAGAAACCGAACTGAAACACCTTTGGAACAGTACCTTATCAGACCTAAAACTGGTAAAACAAAAGCCATACGAGGTTAAAAAATATTGATGAAGCTTCATTAAATGGTACATATTACCATGTATCTGTTACACATTCATTAATTTTCGAAGCTGATTACTAAAAACTGTCTTAGTAAAGTACTAGAGGCTGTCTTTGCTTGTTTTTAAATGGAGTATGTAGAGCTCAAGACTAATAGCCAACATGTTCGCAAGTATAGCATAAATTCACCCATATTGCAGAATTTATTCTACATTTTTACTGATATCACAAGTAGTCAAGGAGAATCTGCATGTTCCACACGTATCTTACTATTCAGTAGCCAGCAAGCATGTGTGTATGTGATTAACACATTCTTGTTAGATGTCACTGACTTGATTTACTAAATCTTCCTGGCTTCTGCTGCATCTGTTTTTTTTCCCCTCTCCATTTCTTTCCAGCTATCTCCTACTACACTTTCCTCCTCTTCACACTCATTTCCCCCAAAATATCACTGTCTCGAGACCCATATTTTCTACCACTCCTCCTATTCTCCAACATCTTATTTAATTTACTGTTGTAATGCAGCCACTGGAGAAAGGAGAAAGAATAATATTAGCTATTATCTGATGGACAGCCTTCTTGTATGGGGTTAATATCCTTGGAGAAGTAGACACTGGAATGGAAGGAAAACCATTATGCAGGATGTGTTTCTTTCATGTAGCTCAGTAGCTGTCTTTGCAAACCAGTATTGGCTGCAAGCAGAAGCTATCTTTTCCGGTCCATCCCAAGCACTAGGAGAGCAAGCAGCTTCTTTGACATTCCAACTGTCTTTCAGTATTCTGACTGCCACAAGAGGAATACTCTTGATTTGCTAGGGGTCATTCTTGGATGACCAGGTCAGCCATCCGCTGCTGCTCAAAAGTTGAGGCAGATAAACACTCTGAAGGAGAGCTGATTCTTTAGTGCTCAGAGCTCTCAATAGCAGGAAAAAGATCATGCAGTTGTCACTGCAGATGCTTATTTGGCCACTCAGCTTTCCCAGCTACAGTGTCAGTCAGTAGACCAAGCAAGGTAGAGCTAAAGCCATCGGTTTGGTTCACCAATGAAGACTGTACCTTCACAGGCAGAAGTTAAACTTGTGCTGCTCTCAGCAAGGAACACACCTTCTGAAGAAGCAGTGGATTTCTGACTAAAAACATTTATTGTTGTTCTAATACAAGTCAGCTCCTCTAAATTAGATGTAAAAGGGAAGATTTTCAACATCCAGTGTTTTCACTTGTACCACAGCTAAGCAGTTTTCAGGATTCACGACACCACAGAGATGAGTATTCAGCTGTCCTGAATAACTTCAATCCAAATTCTCTTTTATGTTGCTGAAAAAAAACTAACACCCTTGTGCTAATCAAACAAGCACAGGTTGCAACTTTTTGTGTGCTTCTGAGAGGCACGATAACACCAGTTCATGACTCATGTGGTAGCACATAGAATTTAAGCAAGCCAAAAACATCTTTCCCACCACAATACACAAAAACTTAACATCTGTAAAACAAACTAGTCAGCTACAACAAATGTGACACTTCATCGAATACTGACAAAGCATTTGATGAATTGCTGGTGACGATGTTGTTTGGCATCTCACTCTTCACCCCTTGTCACATGGCAGCCTGTTACAATTTCCTACTCAAGAGTCCAAGCGTTACCCTTGTTTTCCCCTTCCCTCTCACCTTGCTCAGAGTTGGTTCAAGACTGAGAAAGCTATATACAAACGGACACCCATCATGAAAGACTTCCTGTGAAAACGTAGCCTACAGTCTTTGGTTCTCCCTCTTCTGAAAACACAAAAGCAAAGGGGAGGAAGCATACAGCAAAGTGAAAGTCGCACAAGAAAAATATTTACAGAATAAGACCAAAGAGGCAACACTTGTATCGCAACACCAGGCTGAGCTAGAAGGAAGTGGCTGCAGAAGTGTAACTGTTTCTCAGATAACCCACATTTGAAGAACTGGATTCAGATTTTCATAGGACATTCTCAGTTTTCAGCAGCGAATTCTGAGAAACAGCTAGAGACTTCCTGTTCACAGATAATGATCAGGTGTATGGTGGAGAAAAAGCACTCATTTCTTGTCTAATAAAGACAGAAACTGACATAGCAGTGACAGAAATACATTTCAGGGAGCAGGATTAGTATAAAACATTCTAGTTTACAAATGCATCCAGGTAGCTAATTAATATAGGGGGGAGAAGGATTTGTGCACTGAGGAAAACAGTTCTTTCATAAACAACTTTTGCTTCAGTGGCCACAATGGAAATCTATCTGCAACTGTATGATACATAGAGTCAATACAAGCTACAGTTCAGGGAGGAGGGGAATAGAAAATTAAACCCCAAGTTTAAATAACACAGCTTTAATACAATGTCCAATTAAGATACCTCGGTCTTAGACAAAGCCATGTTTGTATCCCAGGACTCACAGTGAAAAGCTAGGCTTTGAAAAAAGGCCAGGTAGTTAGTGAAATAAAGTTCCTTACTTCCAAGCAACAACATCCACAGCCACTCCTATGCTGTTGGGATCAGTGTAACAGCTTTCTCAGTCCATATTTGTACTGCTGGCAGAAAGTGTTGAGGTAAATTAGGTATTTATACAAGATAAATTTTATCAGCCCAATTAGACATGAAACATCTTGTGCTCCTGTCTTGAGATTTATTGCCAGAGTGTCTATACATTTCCACAGTGATTCAAGATTTGCTCTCAGTACAGTTATCTGATTGACTCTGAAACTTCTGCTTAAGCTACAGTCTTTCCAACTTCTGTTACTAGGTTTGCTTGCAGTTTGAGATGCCCTTAGACATTAAATCTTTTCAAGATAGCTAAACAACTTTCTCCTGTTGCACTGACTTCTAAAGATAAGTTCCATTCATCACATTTGTAAGTACCATGTCCTTAAATTGTCAAGTTTTAGTCTAGATACGGGCCAAAGAGCTGCACCTGTTCATAAATTAACCACAAATAAAGTCTTGTCCTCCAGAACATGATGCAAAGACATTGTGTGCCAGCCTTACCCATTCCGTACTAAGTCCCCATTCCAACTGAACTGACGTATATTTGTGTTTTGAATGACCCAAGGGATACCTTGTTCTTGAATAGTCTCCCTTGGCATGCTGTGTTTTGTTCCCAAGGCTTCCCCCTCTCCCTTCGGAAACATTACTCCTAGGAAATGATAACACCTCTAAATATTGTCTCATCAGGAGGCAACTGGAAAAAAAAGTCTTGAATGCAGCAGTACCAAACTAGTGCCCCACCGTGAAACTCCATCACGAATGGTGTACCCCAACACATGCTTTCTGAAAGAAAGCTGCTTATTGCAACACATGGAATAAAGAAGCTGTCTTCAGGTTGTTTTCTTGGTTTTTCATCATTATTACATGACCTCTCAGGTTATCGGGAATTAATCCTGAATGTCAGGAGTTAAAAGCAGCATGTAAAGGGGCAAACCCACAAGAAACAAAACAGCAGCAAAATAAGATACCTTAGGAAACAGCGTAAGAAAGTATCACTTGGGGAATGCGTCCTCCTTGGCTCCATCAGGTAAGAATGATTTACACTTCTCAAGGCTGAGTTTACCATCAAAGAGGATCTTACACCACAAATATGCTACAAAAGCAGGAGTGGTTGATTAAATGGCCAGAGGCAATCAGCATGTATTGCTGACAAAGAGTTTGCTTCTTACAGGGAGCTGGAGAGAGCTTGGATGAAGAAAACTTACAGAAGCAGGCAAGAAGGAATACCAGTGTTTGATCCAAACACACAATCTTTGTTCATTTGCGTGTTTTTCCTACTCTTGAAATTAAAGACCCAAATACTCATTATATTACTGGGATAGTAATAACCTGTAGGTAGGTACTTGTTAGTACAAGAAATACTATATCTCTCTGCTTGCTAGAATAAATTATATTATTTTTGTTCTTCGTAGTGTAAAACAAAGCAAAATATTTAAGCACTACTTATATGTGCTTGCCAATCCGTACCAGTACTAAGGAACTATGATAGGTGAAAAATCAATTTAGACCTGCTGAAAATTTGCAATTGTAATCCAGAGATCCATTTCAGAGGTGGCTGAACAATACAGCTTCCCCTTGAGCAATGGGCAGAGATTAGGTCCTGTCATTCAAGAGAAATGAGAGGCCTGAAGTCCAGCTTAGCTTGCATAGCAGATAATTTCTTTATCAAAAGTTAAAAAAAAACAAAACAACAAAAAATAAACCAAAACCAAAACCCCATACCACACCAAACCTAAACAAACAAAACAAACAAAAAACTACAAGCAAACATATAACCATCAGCCACACCACAACCAGTCAAGCATATAACCCCAAGAATATTTACCTATAGTAGCTTCTTATGGTAGTATGGGAATCTGTGTTAATGATTTCATCAGGAAAAGATCCCTCTGTGGTCACGAGGAGAGTAAAGAATTCCTTTCATACTGTGCAGAGACAGATCTCTTCCAATAGCTTTACAATTGGAAGGAAGACTTAACTAAGACGTGTAAGTCTGTTAAAAGGAGCAACTTTTCCAAATCACAACTAGATGCTACCGCCAACAGCATTCATAAAAACTGGGCAAGCAAGGCAGAGCATGGTTGTGGCAGAGTAAGTACAACAGAAGATGAGTGTCTCTGATCAAGCTGAAGGAAAGATCTAAATTGGATAAGATCTTGCAATTGCAAGATGTGGATGTGGCTGTTCAAAAAGATCCCCACTGAGGTTAGGATATACCTTTTGCTTTGTCAGCTTTTTTAAGTGGCTCAATTTATTTTATCCCTAACACGAAAGGAAACCAAAAAGATTGCAGAACACAGTTTTTCCAAATGGCAAGTCTTCAACCATTCACCATCACTGAAACTACAGTCAGAAGCCAGAGAAATTGCTTTGCAATGATTTTCAATTAAGAAGTTTCATTCTTCGTGGTCTGCAATGAACCAGGAGTGTGATGGAGACATGCTGGCCTAATGAAATCTGTGAGAACTCTCATCTGACAGAAGGCAGATGAAGGAAGCCCATTAGAAAACTTCACAGAAGGAAAGGATAGGGCAGAGAGGGAATGAAGAGAAGCAGCTCAGATCAAGTTAGCTATCCTATTACTCTGGGCAACACTGGTTACTTTAATAGTGACTTGTTTTGAAGTTGGATGAAGGATTTGATTCCATGTTTTGTTCACTTTGTCCTTTTTCAGGTTCCTATTCCAGGCTTCCTACAGGTGCCCTGAGCACAATGAGTTTTGCCAAATCTTTTTTCCAGTCTTTTAACACTGGCCAAGTAACTGACTCATTTCTTTGCAAGCTTGCAGAGGAGTTTAGTTTGATCTGATGCAAAATGAACGCATAGGGAGCATCACTAAGGAAGATGGTATGAAAGATGAAACTATGAGCCTAAGGTCGAAACAGGAGGAAGGGAGAAAAAACAGTTGTGTGTGACTAAGACACTGTTCTTAGGGAAGATATGTTGTATTACTGAGCAACACACAATGAAAACACTGCTGCCAAAACTCAGCGTGCATGAAGTCTGGCTTATTAACCCCGCTGCCAGGTGCTAGGCCTACAGGGTGCTTTTCTCAACAGGCTCAAGACCAGCCTTCTCCAAGTTAAAACTGAATGTCTGGTGTTAACATGTATACACGGGACAGGGATATAAATCACTGCATAATTTTTACTTGTCTGTCTTTAGCGTTCTAAGTAGACAGACTGCTTTTTCCAAGCTATTCCTATTTTAAATGCAATTATCCTTGTGATATAGATGGAATGCAAAACATGTCTGAATGCAAAGGGTTCTGATAACATCAAATAATGAGTCAGAGTTTTCAAAGCTATCTCCATTTTTCTTCTCTACACTAACCCATTATCCACTACTATAATTTATTCCAGCAAACATTGAGATATAGTATTTCTGGTGCTAACATATACCTACAGGTTATTACTATACCAGTAAGATGCTGAGTACATGGGTCTTTAATTGCAAGAGGAGGAAAAAAAACCCCACCAAAAACCCAAACTACCCATAAGCTTTCCTTTAAATTTTAAAGCAATTAATTGAAATACAAGACATCTATATAATTTCAACAGTATTCAGCAACTATGATCATTCACAAATAATAACACAAAAAGATTAACATGGGAGATGTGTTTACGAAAACAAAAGTCCCCAAAGACAATTGTCCAGTATTTGTTCCAAGTTATATGCCCACAATCTGGCAGTATAGTTCCACAACCATATTAAAGTTATATTTTTCTCCTTTTTTTTTTTTTCATTTTACAGGCTAGCAAAACAATTGGACACCATTATGACAACAAAGTATTTCAGGTAATAAAGCCATAGATTAAAATAGACTTCTTTGGAACTGAGGAGAAAAAAAAAAAAAAGGTAAGTGTTAACCAAACAATTGTTCCCTCCATCTCTTGATTCCAAATAAATAAACATTAATTATGGGCTAAAAATTATCAAAGAATACTACTGTGCTTAGAATAATACTGTGCTTAGCTACACAGAGGCTATCCAATACCTAACATTACATGAAGACTATCTAATGAAACTTCACACAAGGAAGGAGGGCACGAGGAACATGGTCAAAATGATGAAAATTTGGCATGGTTTTAAATTACAGATAGCTGTTAGTGCAGTGTTAAAATGGAAGTTGATATTTTTAGGAGGAAACTTTAACAAGGTTTCCTAAGTGTTAACATAGTTCAGCACTAAATCTAGTGCTGAACATACAGTTGAAACATAAGAATGAAGTTTCTTATGTTTCAGCTGTATGTTAAAACTTGGGGTTATTTCTGTAGCCAAGCAAATCTGTAGCCACGTGAGACAAAGTTAAGCAAACTTTGAGGAGCAAGGAGGTTCCTCCAGGGAGGCTACAACAGGCAAGTCTAGTATTTTGTACCTGTGTCAGTAGGCAATTTAGAGCCTGGTCTAGAATCACTGGATTTTGCTAAAAATACTAGAAACGGGTAATCTTTTCCCCTGTGTAAGCAGTAATAATAATCCCCAGTTTAGAAGTAAGAGACTCCACCACAGTAACAATGTTTTCACCCAGATTGTTTCTGAAGTTAGGCTTGTTTTATCACTGAAATTTCCTGAAAAAGCTGGATGGACTTCTTTTCTACATTGAAGGGTTGAGTCTGCAACTCAGAAGCACAGACTATTTAAGTAATCAAAAGGTAGCTGGTTTTAAAACAAGATTTTAATATGAAGAAAAAAAATAAGCTACAAATGACATTTCAGGCAATACCTGCAAATTGATCTGCCCTTAGGGTAGTTTCTGAGCAAGGAGAGTGCCCCTTATTCTTTTGTATTTCTTTAGGGGGAAAAAAAAATCCTGGTCTGCAAACAACCTGTACTAGTCCCTGTAAAGCAGTGAGGAATTTAGGGAAGAAAACACCATGAAATTCCTGCACAGATCACTCAGTCTCAGTGAGATGCAGTTTGGCATTTATATTTTAAAACATAATGAATTCAAGTACTTTGATTTCAAAATCCAGCCAGTGAAACCCATTCTCTAAGATTAGAAAAGGGGTATTTTCAAGGTTTTGTCTCCACAGAGCAACTTTAAAAAAAAAAAAAAAGGAAAAAAGAAAAAGAAGGCAGGTTATTGCTAGTAAATGAGTAAAATCTTAAGGTTTTAGAGGCATCAGCTTCAAAGACTGCAGAATTACCACACAAAACTAGGAACGTTATTTCCCTTGGAGCTAAGTTCCCAGCAGTCACAAGACTGCAGCAGTTGCAGACACGATTTATGACATCCTCTGAATGACCTCTCGGAGCTAAAGACTGATTAAGTGTAAGGCATGGAAGGTAGCTCCTGTCTGCCCGCATCACATGATGCGGAGTCACGGCACAGCGAGCGCTCGCTACGGAGCGAGCAGGACCGTCCCTCGGCTCCCTGCTGCAGGCAGCACTGCGCAGGCATTATGTAAGAGAAACACAGTGACACAGCGCAAGAGGATCGGGTCCCCCGACCTGAATCACTCCCCGTGTCACCCGTAGATGTTCTTTGTGGCACTGGTTCACAGGGGTAGCTGTAATTTTCTAGGACAAGAACTGTCATTTGACTTGAGCAGCACTGTCAGTACAACGGAAAGACAACGGCAATATCTGAGGTTAAGGAGCAGTTTATAAGCAAAAGAAACAACTTGAGCTATTCAGCACATGAATGATCCCACTTTATTTATTTCAGAAACAAGCAGGGTTGTTCTATAGCTGTCAAAAGCTTTACTGTATTTATCCAGTGCTGCATATAAAATATGCCCGTGACACAGGTATGTATTTATATAAAGGCGATTCCAGTGTACTGAGAAAAAAAATTATTGTCCCACTCTCCAGAACTAAGTATGAGGTGACATTGCCGCTATTTTGGCCATGGCTTTGTCACAGGAAGTTCAGTCTAGCAGATTTAGGCCTGGCTCAAGGGAAAGTATGCAGAGAATCACCCAACCAAATATCCTTCTCTTCAAAGGTTCATTAAAGAGTAAGTCACATGCACAGCAAATCAGAGAAAAGTTTAAGATATTAATAGGTGTGATCTCTGCAGTGTGTCCTTCTCAGCAGGATCCAAGCATGTCAACTTTACTTCATTACAGAGAGAAAATGCAGCATAACCTATTGAGCATCTCCAATCTGAACCATGGAAGTGAACTGTCATACCTTCTTTACAAATCTATACCTCCCTTTCTCTTGTGTGAAAAGTAAAATAATAAACAATACTGATACCTCAATCACCCCCACTAAACCTCTGAGATTATATTTTACCACGATAAGTGAGGCAATTTGCAGTTCTGGGAACTGCTGCTCCAGACAGTCAAAGCACTTCCCTCTCAGTTACACTGTGTTCCTGTTTCATGAGCTTTCTTCACAGCCACACCATTACAAACACACAGCTTACTTTCCTGACTCCATAGAAAAGAGTGTGGAGGAAAGAGATGAGACTATGGTCTCTAAAAGTGCTGCAGCTCCACACTATCACAGACTGACCCAATTCATCCAGTGACTGAGGCTGAAATGGGGTCACTGAAGCAGGCCCTACCCCTTTTAGGAGGCAGGCACAAATTGAAATGGAGTGTGGTTTTTAGTGACATCTGTCAGCATTACTCTTTCAAATGAACAACCTCCCTTCACAGAAAGCTGAACCATAACAGGCTGCTTTTGCAGTGATGCTCTTTTGAGAGGCACCACAAGCTGTTGAAGGAGAGATGTGAGATGGTGGGACAGAAATACAGCTTTACTGAACAAAGGGAGGAAGAACTACAGTTTGACACTGCTCCTCTTGGCGGTCTGGTTGGGACAAGTAGCTATCCATGGCATACACTGGTGAACACAAGTGAAAGTTTCCTCTTTGTTCAAACACTACCAACAATTCCCAAAGAGATAAAGTATAAACCAGTCAATATATTTTAATCAAGGTCTTCAAACACAATTTTCCTCCTTAAAATGACAATTCTCTCCTTAAATATAACAATGATGTAACAAGACAAGCTATGAAAGTTTGGTCTGATATTATATCCGTTCACAGAAGAACAGCTGTGCAAATGTCTGAGATGAAAATTTTATTTGTTATAGTAATGTTCTACTGTCACCACATTAAACAAAATCTCAAAGTTAAACAGCCCTACATAATTTCAAGAACTACTGAAGAAAACAGTTTTAAAGCATTAGGGACACTGAATGAACCTCCTACATACTCTGGAGGATGTTCAGGAGTACATAAGATCAAAACAAAGAGTAAATATCACTATTTTAATTGCAAGCACAGGATAAGTTTTTTTTTTTTACATGTTCTGTTAAACTATCTTTTAAAGGTTCTTCCCCTGCATCCCTGAGGACAGAGCACAGAACTACATAAGGCAGAGCAAGAAGCTAGAAACTTCTGAAGAATCTTGTTAAGCTTTAAAAATGGAAGAGTTGAGAAATTCTATGGAGAATTTTACACCTTGGATAAAGTGGAAAGAACTGGTCTGCCTTAGTATTATTTTGTACTGCTCTGCTGAAAGTCTAGTCCTATTAAAGGATGAAGACAAAGAGGAAGGCTTAAGCTTTTCCAGGCAGACTGGCAAGATGCCCTTCTGCAAGGTCTTTCAGGGTATGATCTCAGGAACCCTGGAAGAGAAGTGAATTTGAGGTTAGTAATTCCCTTCATTCCAGATTGAAGTTTTGAGTGCATCAATCAAAATAGTTGAGAGCATCATCCCTGCAGAGTAAAATACTCTTGGGTGCACAGAAGTGACCAAGGAAATCAAGTCACTGCAGTGGGCAGGACTACCAGAATAATCTATTTTGGTGGTTCAAACATCGGATTAAGGTGCAATATTTTAATTTTGTTCTACTGAGCAATATAAACTCATCAAGTTCTGGCATAAGCATCTTGCCCCAAACATGTTGAAACAGACAGCAATCAATAAAGCTTATAACTTGTGTTAGAAATAAATTAGGTCAGCCCCATTCACAAAGAACATTTCCAAAATATTTTTATTTAGTCCCTCAAGTGACTCATGTCAGTCTTTAAGTCTCTACTTTTGATCAAAATGCAAATGTTATGGCTGTCATTTCGATGTTGACAACTTCTCTACCAGGATTACTGCTTACACAGATTCCGGTTCAAGATTCTGACACTTGCTCACAGGCAGGCCTCGGCATGTGGCAGTCCCAGCAAGAAATGCTTTCCTCACAAGATACAACCCAATACCTCAAACTGGTTTAGAATAAACAGTGTATTTAAATCATGACAAAACCCTTTGCATCCTTGCTAATCTGAATGAGTTGCAGTGCTGTGGCCCAGGTCAATTTGAATTCACTTCGACGGCACGGGAATTCTTGGATAGTTGTGCATGGTATTAGATCAAACACCCCAGAAAAAAAAGTACACGGCCAGATAAGAAGAGCACCCAGAGTTCTGCTCATGTTTTTCCTTCTGGCATACCTATCTGTCTGTAGGTACACCTACAGACAGAATATAGAATATAGACAATATTCTGTCTGTAACAGTTTTCCACATACTAATTCTTGATTTCAAAGAAATTGGATAAACTCCTAATATAAAATCATATCTGTAATCCCTGCTTTCTGTGATGTCTGATCTCCTTCTCATTTTTAGTATGATAGGTCTAAAAGAATTCACTTGTTGTAATTTAAAAAGAAAAATTACAAAGTCCTTACTTCAAGTAAGGAAAAAATCTCCAGCAGTTCATGCACGGGGTGTCTCAACATTCTTCCTCTTTGAATCACACTAGTGAAAGCTTTTCCCCTCAAAATGAACCTCAGTAAATATGTTGGCCAACAGTCAGACCCACTGCCATATGTGAATTAAACGCAGAACGGTCTGAGTGAAAGCAACACTGATGTCAAAGCAGCACCACCCCTGAGCAAGCGGCTTTGAGGAGATCGGCTTAGAAAGTTTCCAGTAGAACACCATTCCAACAGAAAGTGCTGACTTGATGAAACCCAAAATATTCCACAGGAATGTGCTAATTCAATCAAAACTTTTGAAAGAGGACAGGCCGGCTCGCCAAGCCAGCCAACCAGTCTAGTGAGCTGACTGGCTCTCCCCAGCTCTCTGGGGTCACTGGCTTCCCCAGCTGGCCAGGTGCCAGGCTGCTAGTCCCTGCTCTCGGAGGGGCCCTTTAATAATAACAAAAATAATATTGTCTTGCAAAGTGTTCTGAGAAACAAACAAAGGAATTTTAAAATGAAAATCAGAATTATTTCAGAACAAACTGCAAGGTTTCTTCAGAAGGAATTGGGTTCATTTGTTGCAAAGCATCTAAAAATGATGCCTCTAAAGTCACAAGTCTCTCATGCGTCTTCTCAATTTTTTATAGAACAGTTTCCAATGAAAAAAGAATCAATACTGTAACAACACAAAATGCACAACAATTATATCCAAAATCTAAACTTCACCAGATAGCTCTAATCATCAGCAAGGAATCAAAGGCATGTTGCTTCCAAAGCACTGAGTAAATTCACATAAATGCTCCAGCCCAACCAAAACATGGAGCTACACTGTAAGCAACACCTTCTGCAGAGTAGTCCTGAAGTGAGTTCCCTGAGTAACTCACCATGGCAAATTTGAACAAGGTGGTGCAAGGGGCCTCATTTAATGCTTTGGAGAAGCTCAAAGAAATAGGTATGGCTACAGAATATTTTAGCAGTGATTTTTAAAAACCCCTGTCAACTAGCAAGTAACCCACTTTCTTCATAAAAGTGGTTAACCAGTGCATAGGACCTACTCTAGCTTCCCAGCAACTCAGCAAGTAACAGTATTTTCTAACTGTTAAGAAAAGGAAGACTCTTTAAGATAGTATCACCAAACAGTACAATGTTTTTTGCACAATACCGTTGATTTAACCAGCTTTTGTATAAAAATTCCTAGAAATTGGTTCATATGTGAGCACCACAAGTAGTTTAAAGAGATGTGGAACAAAGTTCTACAGAAAAAAGAAAGCGCTCTTTTTACATGCCAAATTGAGTCAGCAATGAGATCTCTGTTGCAGGTAAGTCACGTGATTTTGAAAGAATAAAGCCAATAAAATGTCCTGATTTATTTATATGAAAATCAGTGTAACTTCCAGCATAGAACTGGGACAATTTTGTGACCACTCTCTTTCAGAAAACACATGTAAATCAGACAGCTGCCCGAGTCTGCAGTTCACTGACCCTTTCAACTGCCAAATGCAGTGCACAAAGGTAGCTCAGAAAGCAATTAGAGATTGGCTGGGAGGACTCATTAATTTTTTTAAACTTCAAATCACAACTAAACAGTCTTATAACATTTTTCTGAGGGAGACTATATGCCTCAGACTCATATTTAAAAAGAAGGAAGGTTTGTCTTCTCAGAATGACAAAATGCATAGAATTTGCTCCCTGGTGTTTCTTAGAAAGAATAACTAATACATTTACAGTATCATATGGAAACACATCTAGAACAGAACTAGACATAAGTACAGTTCGATCCAACTGCTCAGTTTCTAAATAGCTCAACATCTGCAAAGTCTAAGGCTCCCTTCAATGTGCAACACAAAACTCAGAGACAAAAGAAGGTGAGGTGGAAAAAAGGAAAGAAAAAAAAAAGATATTTTTCCTGCTAGTGGCAATAGGACTGGGAATGATCAGTGACCAACACAATCAAATGGTGCCTAGTTGGCTCTAGTTGAGTATGTATGGCACAAGGCCAAGAAAGTAAAGTATAAAGAAATGCCTTCCATTTTGGAAGAGGGTATCAAAAGTTGAGCAGCATCTTTTCTTCTCTCAAAGAAAACTTGAGATGCCCTCCTTATGGCCTATGACAAAAAGGCAGATTCATCACTAATCTCACCATGGCAAACAGCAAAATAGACAAGCAGAAAAAGCATGTATGCAGTTCTGGTCCTGAAATCATGGCAGCGTTACGGTACCAATCTGCTAGTTAATTTGCTTTTACTATCCTGATTAAAGGGACCACAATCATACCACAAAGTAGCAACTGAGCACTGCACAACTCTGAAGCCATACTCTTGTTTTCTTTGTGTTGCAGTAATCTGAATAGCCAGCTATAGGCTATAATTTAAGATTTAGTCCATGAGTCCAGGAGCTAACTAACTGGAGTCACAAGGATCAATGCACACTTCTATTAAGTGTTTATGAGAATGAGACCATACTTCTAAGTAAGCGTCTCTCTCAAACCTGCCTACCTAATTTAGCAGTTTTCTTCTTCCAAGTTTATATAACCATTTCCTAGAATGAGTTTCTGAGGCTCACTGTACAGCAGACACACTCCTAAATTGAGAAATGACATGTTGCTGGTAACAACTGCACAAAGTTAACAAGGTGGCCCAAAGGAGCTCCAACCAGTAGTGTGCCAGTTGAGAGCAACAGTTCAGGAACGAAAAAAAGAGCCTGAACACACGGTACTGCTGTGATACAAACATACACCATAAATGATACTGAAAGAGTGCCTTACGTAATTGCTGTATCTTTCAACAAAAGTCAGTCAGTTGAGTGCACTCATATGTACATGTAGAAAGCAGCAGGGGTAGAGGATTTCAGTCAGTCAACTCATAATTTGTGCACATTCCATCAGATGGATTACTGCCAGTGCTTGTTCTCTGCCAGTCTGCCTCCTCCTACTCCACCCTAACTGATTCCAAGAGCATTATCCACCTTGACTGGGGTGACTAACCTGCTTCTCTTCTCTCCAACATCCAACATCCCCCAGTGCACAACTTATCTTGAATAACACTCAGTCCGAAATTTAAAAAGGAAAAACAAAGAGAAAAAAAAGCCCTCGCTGTTAGATGAAGTCAACCTTCTCAAATATACATGTGGTAACAACAGGAGGAAAAAAGAAATATTTACTTTTCTCAAGTGCTGTGCTGTGAAATGGATTTCACAACTCTAAGCATATGATTTCAAATTATTTTTGCAATTATTGCTGTCTGGATAAAGAATAAGGTGGGCCCAACCATTCTTCAAGACTTGTTCCAATAAAGAAGTCCAGTATGGAGTACCATAACAGCAAGGTGCCTGAAGGGTCAAAGAGCCATAATACTGCAGGTTATTTATGCAATAAATAACTTATGTTGGAAGTCACCTCTGGAGGTCTTCTGGTCCAGCCCCTCACTCAAAGCACAACCAAGTTAGACTAAATTGCTTAGGGCCTTGCTCAGTTAATTTCTGATCATCTCCAAGGATGGAGGTTGCACAGCCTCTTCCAGCATCTGCTACTATGTTTGACCACCCTCATTATGTGACGTTTCTATTTTACATTGAATTGGATTTTTCCCTGATATAACTTGCAAGCATCAGCACCTCCAAAAAAACCTCCAGCTCCCTCTCTTCTACAATTCCTTTCCAATTGCATTCTGTTCTCACATCTGATGACTGGTGAGCAATAATCTCATCGAAGAGACACCATAAGATTTTCTGGTAGTAGGGCAGCTCTGCCAAAGCAGGTGCTAGGATTTCAGTAAAATTTTGAAGTCCTAGTTTCCTGAAGCCTTTTTGTGTGCTCACCATAGAACTGAGTGTCAGCCTAAGCCACAGTGATAGAAAGGTTTGATCTCAGTGGCAGAAGTCCTGTTTGTCTTGCATCAAAAGTTGCCTAGAAGGAGAGCTTAGTAGTAGAGGAAAAACGGCTACTACAGGCGGTTCATTTGATATTGGCCAGTTTGATCAAAATAACAAAAACACATATATCTACCACTAGTCCTTATGAAGTATCACATATGCAATCAGCTGAAGAAGGAGGAAATTCTTTAATTCCTTCAAGAAAGGGTCATTTTCTTGAATAATGTGCAAATGCACACTGTGTCAAGTAACAGTCCTTAATAAAGTCCCCAGGAAACTTGACTGACCCACCTCACTACTTGAGGTAATCATATGAGAGGACATGTAAGCTACACATATCTCAAGTGGACACTAAATGCACACTGACCAATGGTCAAAAAATGGAATGCATACAATCAAATGAGAATAATTTTATATTTTCAGAACACAGTGCAAATTATATTGGCACGCAGTATAAAAAGACCGAGTTCTTAAGCATTAATTTGAAAAAACTACAAGCAAAAAAAATACCTAATTTCTGAGTTCACTAACTAGTTACCAGAGTATCTTATTATGCAAAGAATTATTATCACAGTAATGTTTAAAATGAATAAATAATTATCAGCTTACTTCTTTCTTACCATTGTAGGTTATCCTTGGTTTTGTCAAACACATCACAAGATGTAAATCCATTTCGTCAGAAGATACAAATTTTGAACATACAGGGCACTTGAATCCTACGGAAAATAAAAATATATAAGTGTGAGTACACTCAACCATGTAGCAAATACATGTATTCAAGTCAAAAAGTTATTCTGCACACATTAAAAGAAAGGAAAAAAAAATCCTGGAAGCTTTTCAGCTTTGACCTGATATTTCTTACAGGAATATAATTCCCTTGATTTCTAAAGATCTCAAAATGGACATTTTTTCCGGAAATTGTTCTGTTGCCAATTGCAAACATGTCAGCACCTCTGGAATGCAAACTTTCCCAACAACCCTAAGAACAGTTTAGGACAGGAGCAAGAGGATAATATGACTAGTAAAACAGACATTAGAAATGTGTAGAGGACACAGTCATGAAAATCTGAACTTGGGCAAGACCTCTGAATTAACATGTCTGTTTTTACCAGGAATTGCACTGAAACTTTAACCAAGGATCTCAGTTTTACATCTCATCATACAAGCAGCAGCATCTTTTACCAGGCTGGGGCACTGGAAAAACATTAACTCAGGGGTGTTGCCTCACTTACTGAATCACTAATATTTCCTGTAGCACTGATTTTGTTTGACTCTCTCATCCTAGCCAAGCATGACTTGTTGAGCTTTTGAGGTCACAGCCTCAGGCAACATGGGGTAAAGAATAACCAAGACAATCTGGATTGTGATGCAACTGCATAACAGTCTATGACAAAAGTGCTTAATACCTAAATTTATGTCATTGCCAAAGACAGCAGTCTTCCAGTTAAAGGACAAGATCAGCTGGACAAGATTTACAGTCCACAGAAAAGTCTGAGAAAAGCCTGATTGATTTTGATCTGCTGAATAATTAACACACGAGTGAGAGACAAAAAGCCACCAACAGGGGTCTTGATCCACAACAGTTGTTAAGGAGCATCCTTACAGGTAGGTTGTCCAATAGGACGACATTCGGCAAAAATATCTAATCTATGTCCACACTCAGTGCACAAGCACAACTTTTTCTCTCATGCTGTTGAAAATAACAATGCAAGCCTGTATAAAAGGCCACTGCACCTTCCAGCAACATGCCCGTCTGGGCCTGCTCCCACATGGTTTAGTTTGTTGCCCCTTACTTCTGTACTTTTAACCTTGGGAGTCCACAGTGAACCGAGTCAGTCAAGGATGACAAGAAACTTGATGCTTCACTTTCAAGTTACTGATGCCTGAGAATTTTCATCTTTACTGTTAATTATTATGCAGCAACTAATCTGAAGCATTAGCACTTGATAGAAGTACTGCACTTCCTTTATCAAGACAATGATTTATTCCTTTAGTGCAGTTAATAGGAAGCAAGTCAAAGAGGACAGCTGGTCATAACCATAAGGAACTCAGGGCAGCAGCTGAACATGTACTGGAAGCCACTTCCTGAGGTAAAGTACAGTTCTGATTCCTCCCATTTTAGTCATAAGCCATTCATATTTATTTCTTCTTTGTGTCAATCTTACACTTCAGTTTAAATACTGCTCTTCTCTCCATATTTTTAATCCTCCTCCCCCATCCCGCATCTTTACAAACAATAGTTACAAACAGGTTAGTAAGCATACAACAGCCAAACACATCTTTTGGAAAAAAAAAAAAAAACAAACAAAAAATTTGAAAGGACTAATTTACTTGTAGAAAGCTTTATCTGTGACATTTCAGCTACTGTGTAGCCTCCTTCCCCGAGGATGCATCTCAACATGACTAAAATTGAAATTAGCATCTCAGTCCTCTGAACACCCAAACCTCCCATTACTGTTTTGTTATGGGTTTCCTCAAAAACTGACCACGGGTAAATTTTCTCTCCATCTTTATCAGCCTAATGCAGCTGATCACCAGGCTTTGACTAGACCTAAGTCCCAAGCATTATTCTCATTTATAATTGACAACATAGTTTGATGTGAAAAAGCTGGTAACTTCCTTCTATGCTGCAGAGTCCTGCTGTGACAGAAGGGAGTATTTGCATTAGAGCAAGTTAACATTTATGTTCATGGCTAGTTAAGCATGGAGACAGTCATTAACAGGTTCCCTCTGCTTTCTGGACAGAACTCTTCTAGTTTATTCCCAGGGTCATCAACACATGTAATTGGGGGTGACAGGGGGCAACGACAACCACCAACAGGTCCTTAGAACCACTGCTAAAGTTAACAGTGTTATTAATAAAGAACATACATCCTGCATTCTAGCAATATAGTAAGTATTTTATCAATACATTATCTTGTGGCTTGTCCTGTGTCAAGGGGGATCTGAAGGTAATGGTTAAACAACTACAAATATCCTCCTGACACAGCAAGTCAGGGACACCTGACTGCTGTAGCTCTACTCGGCATGTGGAACTGAAGAACCCAAAGAGTAGAGGACATCATACTTAACTAAGCCTTAAGGACAAATGAGCTGACAGGGGTAAAGGTATATTTGTGGAAAACATGTTTTTCCAGTGTCCAGAATCAGCTGCATGGCAAAGACTAGCATAATAGCAGAAAAAGAGCCTTGGGGTCACAACACTTGCTGAAACATTTTTCAAATACAAGTGAAATCCAATTTCTCATTCTTTCACAATGTTCTGCTGCAATAACCAGCTCCTGGATTTAGCCATCTTTCCTAAAAGATGTATAGTGTATGTTTTGTGTGAAGGAAATAATATTTCCAACTCGCTTAGTAACCCCAAAGAACAGATTATTTTGACTGCAGAGACAATATTTACTTTATTTTAAACTGTATTTGAAAAATATAAATAAGTGAAAAATCAACACTGTCCACAAGCCAGTTAAAGGTTCTTAAAAAAAAAGCTGGTATTTTCCCACCTTTTCTCAAATCAGAAGGCAATAGTTTCAGGACCCAGTTTACAATTAAGTACTTTGTAAGAACAAAGATTCTATTGTATCCTGCCCAGCAGGTTAACAACATTTATAGCCTATGTTTGTTACCGTCAGTCTCACGGAACAATTCCAATAACTTAAAGAAAGTTTCACATGACTTTAACAATCAACAACAGGTCAGAAATAACTTGCACTCTACATGACTTGTTTTACTAGTTTTGTAGATAAACAATGCATGCACAGACATTTGGAAAACAAAGAGGAAGTAGTTATCAGATGAGGTACTATCACGTGAAGTGTCTTCTAGAAACTGTGACGTTTAACTACTTGCTCACCCTATTTACAAGGAGAGCACAAGAGATAACACACAGTTCCAGGTAAATATCCATCTCTTATGAAGGTGTTGGTTTCACAGCATTCCTTATGAAACCCAAGATGACAAACTGTCACCTTTGTATTAGTGTTGTCACTGTCAGCATATCACTGCAAAGCTGTCCTTCCTTCTACCATATCACGCCAGTGATACCACCTAAGTCAGTTGAAGAACTGCCTCTCACCCCACTCACTACATACAGAAATACAGCAGGAAAGAACTGAGCACCAAAACTGAGCAAACACACACTTCTAGCTGACTTTTCCAACTGCATCCTCAACAGGCAGGGAACCAAATTCTTACAGGCTCTCAGCATCTAGTTTCACAACCCTGACTACAATATTGAAAGTAACACATTACTTAAAACAAAACCAAAATCCAGGAAAAAAGTACAGTTACAAGAAATGGAGACAGAACAGAAAGCTGCAGTACAGTTACTAGAAAATCCCAAGATGGCACAGAAAGTTTGAAATAATTAAACCTGCCTAAGTATCAGGGTTTATATCAGAGGTGAATTCTGTCTTCTCATTCTCTCTTGAATGCATCACTTTCTTGATAACATCACCATCTTTTTCAAGTGAACCTCTAGTTAGCCCAGAAATCCCATTTTCTCTCACATTCATCTACCAAACCTATGATTTCCTTCTCTGGCAGGCTTGGAAACTACCCACATGGACAGGTCAATGGGTGGCCACTCACTCTATCCGTACCAGTTTCAACCTGTTAGTGATACCTTACTGTGTTTGCCATGCTTTGCAAACATCAGGTCGCTTAACTTCCTGTTCAGTGCATAGTGGAGCAAACATAAAGCATCCAAATAACAAACTCCCGGACCTATAAATTTTTGCAAAATCATACTGGCACTTATTCTGGAATATCTAGTTTGTGGTGAAAAAAAAAGAAGAGCTAAGAGCTTCCAGACAACACAGTGCAGTGTGTCACAGAATTGCACATGAAGGAAACATGTTAAAGCAGTATTAGACCTGCACAGAAGAATGGATGATTATTTCTGCCAATATGAAAGAGTTGTAGCAAGTAAGCACAAATAAAACCTGCAACAACACAAAAGACTGAATCAGCCTGATCAGAGTAACCTTTCAGCAGAAAACATCAACTGGAACACTGCCAAAGCCAACCTAAAAGTATAATGAGAGCAGCTGCTCCTTTAAAATAATTATGCAATATATTAGTATTTTAAGTCTTTGTATCCTTTTGTTTTCAAATAAGATGGATAAATCTACTTTGTTTTGCATTTAAAGAAGTTATAAGAAAAGATAAATCCTTGCATCCACACACTTTTTCTAAGATGTATATCACAATAAAACGCCTGACAAATGTTACTTATATATTCACACTTCTTCTTTGGTACTTAGAAAAAGAGGTATAGACAATCTGGTAGCACAGCAACCAGTAAATATGATGGTATGAGGGTGGTATGCAAAATTACTGTCACACAAATAAAGTCTGCATAGTAATGCTAAAAGGAAACAACACAACACTTTAAAAAAAAGTTCACTATTTCTTATGTGTTCAATAGACATGAAAAAGAGGCAAAAACTGTGCTCAGTATAAAACACATGTTCACACCAGAAAGTGTGTGCCTTTCATCTTTTTCCCGTAGTCTGAAAAAAAACCAAGTTACCCTAATCTTTCCTCACAGGCCCTGATGTCTAAACCTTTTATTCCTCTTGTTGTCCTCTGGCCTCTCTCCAGCCTTACTGTATTGCATTGCCAAGAACTGGGCAGAGCTCTCAGGCTAAGACTTCACAAGTCCTAAGCAGAAATTAATAGTTACCTATCATATCATTCCATTACACCTGGTGTTAGATAGCTATACAGACATCCATCTATACATAGAGATATCTCCTTTATGTGTGTGTATGAGGGTAGGTACATTTTAAACAAATCAACAGGTGATTGGCTCATTCCTCTCATGTCCCACAACAACCCCTAAATCTTCAGCAGAACTGGTACTAGCCAAGTCCTGGGTTATATAGTGTTATATTTCTGCTTACCTTTAGTAATTCTCATTTGTCTTTTTTAATCAACTATGAACACTCTTCTAGCATGTTAAAAACAATGCTAGAATGCTAGCATGCTAAAAACAATGCTTCCACAAAAAAAAGTTGACTGAAAACAGACCCAAAGCAGACCACTGTGACACTTCATTCGAATTGCTCTCCTAGAGCAGCTGCAGGACTTTTTTCCCAACTATGTCAGCATCCACCTACTTTTTCACCTAGACCATGTTCCCTAAGTTGCCTAATAAGAATATAAAGCAAAATAGCATGAACATTTTTTAAAAGGCAAAGTATAATGCCTCTGCTTCTTCTGGTTCTTCATTTTCCATTCAATTGTATAGAAGACTATGAAGTGAGATCGTAGAACAGCAGAAAAATAAATGGAAATACTTCAGATTCTTGGTAAAGTAACAGTCCTGTTCAAGCCAAAATTCTGTTACTCCCTTCTGGAAAATAATTTGTAAAAATTAAAGAAGGAAAAAAAAAAGAAGGTTCAGTAAAGATTACATGGTCTAAAAGTTATAATGTACAGAATTCTGTCTTCTCATCAGAGAGCTGAAGTGGAAAGATAGAATGAGTAATTCTGTAGGCTCAAAACCATGAAGCCTTGTACATGAAAGCATATTACTTTAACACAGCTCACATCTTACCCAGCAAGTTTACCCTGACCATCAAAGAGAATATGAAAATTATTTCACAGTAAATTCAAGAACAAAGAACTAACATTTAAAAAATGTCTAAGTTAGAAGGAAAAATAAAAAAGAGCATTACCAACTCCCAGGGAACCTTCTACAGGTGAATTTCTAGCTGCTGTAGCTGCCAATACAAGTGGCCACTCAAAAAAAATTTGCCATTTTATGTACAGAAGTTTTTTTGCTAAGGAAGAAAATGTCTTGGTGAAAAGATACATCAAGTTCTCTAGCTTCCATTCTTCCTTATGTTGTCAATTGTCTAAGCCATGAGAACACGCACCATCTGGAAAGACTTCTGGAGATGAAAAAAAATAAAGAAATACTCCCCTCAATTTGGGAAAGAATAGGAAATCAAATAGAGATGAGGAACAAAATACAAATGTTCCAAGCTCTGTCTTTTATAGAAAACTGAATCAGGATAAGCACAAATAATATCTTCTTCTCAGCTCTTACTGATTTGGGGCTCATGATCTACTGGGGTTTTCTTCCCCACTTTTGTACCGTAAAACTAAAGTAAACAAACTTGTGAATTCCTTGAGGGGAAAAAAAGTATTTTCTCTTGTATGTTCCAACTTAAAACTCCCACAGCATTCAGTGGGAAAGGGGGATATATAAAGTGGGAAATAAAAACAAACCTGAAGTATTTTAATTAAGGAGCCCACAGAATAATTAGATAAAATATGTTTGGATAATAATTCATCTCCTAAGCAAAAAGTTATGATTGACACAATCATATTATATAACTTCTTCAGCTCACTTCATCTTCATAATTGGGAAATTGAGATCTTCAGTAGGAATCACTGAAAAATAATACAGTATAGAATGAAGAAGAGAATTTGAACAAGACACATTATTTATTCATAAATAAAGCCTTTTTTCAACTGCACAATTTTGAGTGTCTAATATCAATGTAAAAGTAACATGTGATGATGATTATAATTGAGAGCTGCACACTTTTAGAAACTGAATAAATACATCCATTAAAAGAGAGAAAAAAAGGCCCATTCTAAAATATCTTGCAAAACAGGAGATGAAATTACAGGTGGGAAAGACCCGTGGAAAGACTGATTTCAACTCAATAGAGAAATAAGAAGAGCTGTTATTAGAGGAACAGCTTTTTAAGAGTGACATTTCAGACCGATGCAAGCACCCAGTGGGAGAAGGAAAAACCTTCTTAGCACCACCTGTGTTTGGGAGTGCCACCCCCCTACCTGGCCATCCCATCACCCACAGGGATCTGTAGTCAAGCTATATGAGAGGTTGCTCAAGCCCCCTTCATACAGTCCTAGAGTCCCTGCACTTTTAAACTGACAAGCACATAAACAAGAACAGTTTTTAAAGTGACTTGTAAGTTACTAATTCACTCTATTACCTGCATTTCGGACAGACACACCCCTCCCATCACAGATCCACACCAGAAGTTTCTCAATGGACCAGAAGCAGCTGAAGACAGGCAAGTGTGAATATAAGCCTATGTTGGGTGTTGCATTTGGCAGATTTAAAGGCAAGAGCAAGCATCAGTTTTCATGCAAAAAGGCTCCACCCACACCCTAAAACCAGATGATTTTAGCTTTTTGCTTGCTATTCTCGAGAAGTATATTTTCAACTACCAACCAAAAACTCAACAACAAGACTTTCCACAGAAGAATACCATTCATTTCCATTGCATCTTTCCCAAGGGAGGGAAGCAGGGGAGAGAACCCAAGGGAACACACTTCCTCTCTCTCTTTTATGTGGGTGTGATGAGTCTCTTCCAAAATGACTCAGGGGCAACAAAGGAAAGATGCTTTTCCTCTTTCTCATGTCTGTTCATTGCAGATCTTCTGCAAGCAGAGATAAGAGCAAAGTCCCCTTCCAGTCACACCGGCAGAGTAATATCAGTAGTATGGGAAGAAACTAATCCTGTCACCAATTTAGAGGCTTCTGTACACAAGTGGGGGCTCTTGCCACTGCGGTGAAATCCTATGGACCTGAGCTGTTGTCTGAATATGCAGCTCAGCCAGGGGTGATACATTTTGGAGCCAAATTGACTATCTTATTAAGAAAACAAGTAGCCAGAAAGCATAGTCAACAGTTTGCGGCACAGAAGTATTTTATTTACACACGGCAGACAAGATCAACCTGTCAAACAAGCTCAGTTCTTGCATTACCAGATGATGACAACTCACCGCAGGCCAGCTTGGAGGTCTGAAAACTTTATGCAAATGAAATGCCTGGAAACTCTTACTTCAGAGATATCCCATACTCCCATTGCTTTTTTCCTCATAACTCACCCATCACAGTTCAAGGAGGAAGAATTCTCTCTCATTCCCCATCTCTCCTGAACCTATACACTTGGTTTTTTTCTTTCTTCTTTAATTTTGCTACTCCCTCAATTTTCTCTTATTGCCCAGAGCAACATTTTCCTCAAACACCTGAAAAAGGTCTTTCCACTCATCATTTCACAATGCAAGTTGAGGAAGACACAAAGGACAGCTGTGTTCTATTGCCAGAAGAAGGCACTTCCTGATAACTGAGTAATTTGGCAAGACAACTACAAATTTTTAAGTGCAGGGTACCAGTTTGTCTACACTCCCCTGCCCTACTTTGCACTGTCAATAAAGTCACTACTTTCAAAAACATACTAGGGTTAAAGAAAGAGTTTCCATTAGAAATCACATAATTTAAAAGAGAATATAGGAAGAGCTGCTCCCAAGATCAGAAGTAATAATCCTACTTTTTCAAAATGCAAAGACGTAAGTATCTTATAAACTTGTGCTGTACATCGCAACAAATCTGATCAAAATTACACGAAGCACGATCAGAGAGGAGAGAGTGGCTATACCATGCTGAGAATATATTTAACGATAGCTAAAAGGGAAGAGGTATGATGTGAAAATGGCTGAATAATGGTTAACAAGGATGACTAAACTGAACACGTGAAACAGAGCATCTTGTTGGACGCAGAGAAGTCTTCTGAGCAAACTGGCAAAAACGCATACGAGGCCTTATGAAAAAAAGAAATGGGAGAGACAAAGTAAACACTGCACTTGAAACGCAGCAGACAGGAACAAAGGAGCAAGCCCCAGGAGAAGGCAGCATCTTAGAAGACAGCACAGATAATGATGCTGCTTGAAAGCATGCAGAAGACAAAGTCTCTCGGAGAATCTGAGAACTATTACTCTACTACACAAACAAGACGATAATGGAGACCTGAGAAAGCACAGCATTTACAGACAATTGGTCTGCTGTCTACAAAGTTTTTACCAAAGTAAGTGAGGGCAAAAAAAATAAGTCCTCACTAAGGCAAAACTTTGTAAAGTCTGATTTAGTTGAAATACTTACCAATAACCTACTTGTTCCTGCAGAAATAGAGGTAGCAGTGGCAAAAAAAAAAAAAAGGGGAAAACCAATCAATGACAAAAAAGTCAGAGTACAAAATAGAAAAGATTACATCTGGGAAGAATATAGGCAAGTAAAAACTTAAGTTAGTATGTGGGATGTTCCCAGGAGTGTATTTATTAATTCTAAACATAATAATGATTCATTTTTTGACAGCATTATTAAATTATAAATCAAAAATACTTATCATTACATTTGCTACTCAGTATAACATAAAAATTTTATCTATTAAAAGTACAGTTTCAAGAAACTCAAGGACAAATGTTTCAATGTATATTTGTTTTCTTGTGCTTTTCATCTCATTTTTTAATCACACATACCAGAATTTTTATTACCTAAGCACAACAGCAGACTTTCCTGTATTATTATATTCTATATTTTCTCTCTAACTCTCCAAAATACCAGTCGTCTACAGGAGACACCAATTTCTTAATTCAGCAGGGAAACTTCTAACCTGTGGACTCATTTACTTTCATTCACTTGAAATTAGTGAGAGTAGAGTAGGTATGGTTGTTTCTTTGTTTATTTGGATTTGTTGGAGGGGGTTTTTTGTTTGGGTTGGGTTTTTCCCAGGGTAAAAGTATGGCTTATTAGAACTGAGCTTATTAGAAAAGTCCAGGCTGAAAAATACCATTCATCCTTAGCACAAAGGAATTTTGTTTCGGGATTAACTTTTTATTTAAAAGTACTGACGTCTCTGCTTATCATAAAGAAGCCTTTTGTTTTTAAATGGAAAATTCAACTAGGAGAATTTCACTCTGCCTTGACCCCCCCATTCTTCAAACGTGGAAAATATTTACCTTAGTGTATGGACTATTGCCGAAACTAGGGTGTTGGAATAAACCAGCCTTATAACATAATTAAAGAGAATATTATAAAATGAGGAAAGGTCTAGGGGTTGGTTACAAAACACGTAATTTCAAAAGTGTACACTGGAATTATACCATTAAATCCCTCAGTATTAATGTAATTTAAGTGTTTAACATGAATTATATACAAATTTTGATAAAATGTGAGAGCAGTTTCTGGAGTTTGAATGACACACATTTATGTAATATAATTACTAGTTTTGCAAAAGTTCCTCTAAGACAGAACCTTTTAAGAACATTTGTGGATGTACCATCATGAAGAAAAGACACAAAATGCCTAATAAGAGGAACAGTAAAGAAGATGCATAATTAGTTCAGAAGAAGATAGAACTGAAGTCAGAGACACAATCCCCCAAACAAGTTTTCTTAACTATTGTCAGTAAAAGCTGAAGAAAATCAAGCTATTGACTTACATGCTTTAAACATATCAATCATGACATATTTGTCTTTATTTTACTCTTTTACCTCTATTAAGCAAGTACATAGCACCCATACCATATTCTGCAAATTCTTCCAGAACATCCATAAATCACAAACCAACACAACATTCAAATGACATGCTGCATCATTCCTACCACAGGAATTAAGTGGTAGGAATGTAATTACCAATGTAATTCTCACCTTTTCATGTGTAAGATGTCACTGTTTGAGCAAACTGTTAAGAAATATTTTCTGTATCACTCACGTTTTAAATAACCTTTGTAAAGAATGCTACTAAGCATTTTCTATTTTTTGCTGTTTACCACTGCTGCGTTGGTCTATCTGTAAAAACTGTTGACAAATTTGATTAGTTACCTATTTTAAACATCTATGCTTAGAAGAGAAACATCTAGTTTACATTAACTAGATCATGCTAATAAGATGTGCATATGCATTGCATACACACACACACAGAGCATAATAGACTGTAAATAAGTTTTAACAGGGATGTACAGTTGTAAAAAATTAGACTAAATGATATTTTGACTTTTCAGCAGTTTGAAAAATGACATCTTAAATGCTTTTACTTATCTAATTACAGATTTTATGTAAAATATTACATGCTTCCATTGCTTTACTCATCCATAAGGCTACTGAAGGTAAGAGAACCTGCAGCTATTTAAGAAGTATGTTTTGTTCTTCCCTGTTCAAACACAATCACGATTTGTTTTGTGATATACATATATATAAGAAATACTCATAAAGAAAAAGGAGACACTGTCTTGAGTTTGAATACCGAGATAGCCCGCAACTGCAACATGCTAATAAATTATATTTTAAGAAGAAAAGGTGTTGGGGTTTGTTTGGGTTTTGCAATTTTTGTTTTGGTTTTTTTAGTGACTATGACTGCTCCTATTTCAGGAATGTCCTTATTAAATCAGTATCACAGCATGCCACATGCTGCAAATATGTTTGTGCGCATATATGTATTAGTCCCTCCTCCAAAGAGCTTACACTCCAAAATAGACACGGAAAAGCAATGGTTACAATGGGAACAATGTCACCATTATATACTTTAGAAAGGCAGTAAGACTCGCCCTGCCTTACACAGAAAGTCAAACAATTCTCCTAAGTCTCTAGGTGTCACTTTATATAAAAATGCTTATTTGCCTACAATGACATTGAGAAAGGGGCACAGAAAAAGTAAATCATGACAAATTTGCTCTGCTTTTCCATGTGGCACTGCCTTCTTAACCAGAGCCTTATCTAATGAGTTAGCAAGGCTCTACCACAGATCCCTAAATCCAGTGACTGTGCAGTTAAAACATTTATAATAAAATGCTCAATGAAAAGAGCATTCTGGGTTTTGCAGCATAAAGAATGCCAGAGTTTGAGCCTGCACTCCCCTCCAACTTATTTATATGTTCATCCCTTCACCTTCTTAGCCCGCCTGCCAGGAGTATATACAACAATTCAGACACTGACAGGATCAAAGCAGCAGCCAGAGGGCAAAGACAAATAAGTTACATTTAAGTAAACCCTTACATGATATAAACAAAACAAACCAAACAAAAAAATACCCACACCAAAAGACTGTGGACTTCTAGAAAAAGACACAATCAAATGAAGGATGCACCCCAAATACGTACTATATACCTACTTCAGCAGTAAAACCTTACTTGAGAAAATAAAACTTCTATGATGCATGTTAAATAACCCAACACCTAGCCCTCCTCAAATAATAAGGATTTAATTCTGTTTAGACTCCAGCTTTTTTAAAGTGCAAAGCACTCATTAAAAAATAATTTATAAATCTTTTATCACTTCATACATCTAAAGTCCTGAGATGACACTACTCAGGACTATTACTACTACTACTAACCAAGTATCACAATTATTAGAGACACAGATTTATATGTATTTTCCCATAGTAGCTTTTCATTCTAGGTTGAAAAAAAATTACAAATTTCCAAAATCTTCTATGAAGAAAACTATCATTTTCAAAAGGCACTTGCAGTTAAGCTAACCATTGTCCAAACAAGAAAGATTTTATACTGCTAAGTATTTGGGGAATGAATTGTCACATTGTTACTTTTCACAAACCAGGTTTTAAGAATTAACAATTACCATAATTTATAGGCATTTTGTTGTTTCAAATTAGATCTCCTCCTTTATCTAAGAGGAACATTAGTCCCTCAAAAAGACTCGTGTTTCCGTAGACAGAAGATTTACTTTAAATGTCTTATAAAAGTCCCCATGATGCTCTTGAAGGATAAATCTCTCACACTTAAACCCCGTTACCAGTTTTCTAAGAAGGCTTTCTTATTTTGGAGTTTAGGAGAGGTCAAAGGAGCTCTTTCCCTCATGGACACCAGCTTAAAATCCCCTCAGAAGAAGCCCTCAGAAGGCAGGTAAGTCCACTGCACACAGATGAGTGCACTAACAGCAACTGTGACAAATTTCACAGCATGACCACCAATAAAACAGCAAGATTAAGCCAGATCTGGTGAAAAGACAGACCTGTTTCTGCTCTTCCAGAGCAAACTCTATCCATATGAAAGAGTTCTGAGAAGTAAGCCATAGGCAAGTAAAGGACAGCCTCTGCCTCCAGGCTTTGATGTTTTATCTTTGCAACTTTTTTAAAACTTGCCTTTAACTATCATTTTCAAAAACACCTAATAAAAGTTTTTAAGGGAAGCCTGGCATTCCTGTTGGTCATCACAAAAGCACACTTTTCCTCTCTCTCTCAGAGGTCTTGCCATACCTGTCCTTTACAGCTGTTATATCAAATCAGATATTATTAAACTAGGAGATGTGTCAATAACAGAAACCAACTTTTATGTTTTTTTTTTCTTTTCTTTGAGATGAAGCAATACTCAATACAATTCCTGACTCTGGGCAACGAGAATGCCACTTAAATCACTAATTTATGTCTTTGCTTTCCAGAAGTGTGTAGACATTGTACCATTCATTCTATTAATCCTATAATCTACAACAACAGTTTCTGGTTTGGAAGACATCTTTGCAGGGCAGTGGGCAGGCTACAGAAAACTAACAGCTCCCTAATCCTTCAGGGAGTTCTTCCAGCTCTAGGTTGAAAAATGAGTGAATGCTGAACTTCTTTTGTGAACAAGAAGACTTCAGCCTGACACACTGTCTGTCAGGTACTTTGCAAAAATGTGGTGGGACAGATTGAAATTCTGCTCCTGGTGTAAAACGAGTCCTTAGTTAAACTGTACTAAAAATGTCCAGAAGCTGGCCTAAAAGGGAAAAATAGATGCAGTTGTAAGGGTTATGTCATACACATGGGAATAAAATTATTTTATACTGAGAATTCATTTTTGGGTAGAAGTCAACATAAACATGAAAATTGTCCTTCTTCACTATTGTGTAGTAGGACAATTTTTATTGACACATTCAAAACAATACTGAAAATTAAGCTCTTAATTAAGGAAGGGCGTTCACAGCACTTAACATCTACACAATGACTTCCAGAAGAAAAATAAAAACTTCAACTCATTACCCAGGTTTCTACCTGCAACAAAATTCATACGGGTTGCACTAAAACTTGAGACAGACTGTTCTTGTTACACTTTCACCCTCTAGAATGATACTGTGACAGCTTCAAGGGGAAAAGCCAAATCATATGTTTCAGACACATTTGTGTCAATGCAGCATGTTTCTAACCTACAACATAGGCAGGATCATAAATCCTGCAGTATGTTATTGTTAGTCTTGGTCCAGGCTGGTATGTCAAGAAGTTGAGGGTAGCACCATCTAGAAATAAAACAGCAAGCCTTTTGGAATCAATTCCATGTACTAAAAGAACAATACAGTATTCCAATCTATTAGTATTCTGGTAAGAAGCTACACAAAACTGAATCTTTAAAACCAATTTAAACAAAAACTCTGATCTCAAATGTATTAATACGGACACCTACAAAGCTGCCTTTCTTTCATAGACAAATGGCTTGCACACAAGCAAGTTATAAAAGATATAGGAACGTCTTCTAAAGAACCAGTTATGACAACTTGTATTATCAATTCCTATTCCCACAGGGACAGTTTTACAGGAAAAAAAACTAAAGTGAGGCAAGGAAAAAAAAACCTTTAAACTACTAGCTTTTGTTTTGCACTGGCTAATCTGTTAAAGTAGGTTTTAAATTTATTTAACTGTAAATGCACATGGTGGGTTCCATCCTCAACCAAGCAAACACGAACAGCATTTCATTCACTGTCCAATCTCCACATGTTTCTGTAACTACCCAGGGAATAAGCTATCCTTATACCAAACTTAAGAAATCAGAACACCAGGGAAATAACTTCTAGAATGTGATTTCAATAAAAACCTTTGACATATAAATAAAATCATGTTACGTATCATCTTTCAAATGAAGCAGGTTTAAGGGGAGGAAAAAAAAATAATACTGAAAGGTGGAATGCAACCCTGGAAATTACCCAACAACTTGCCACACTTCCCAGATATATGGCAGAGGTCCAACCTAAACAAAGCAAAGTTACCCATGTTAGGGACAAGTGGTTTGGAAACACATCTTTTCCAGGACACAGAGAAAACTCTAGCACTAATTTTTGTTAAATGATAGATTTCCATTTTTCATTTAGAAAATATACTCCTACAATTGAAATAGCAAAATCAGTTTATTTTCTTTTCCTCATGAATATCACTTTATTTCTTCCAGTAGGGAGGGAGTACAAGAAATGCACATGGGTTCCTTTTTCATTTGTTTAGTAGAAAAATTAATAAAGTTGCCAATGTTCTTACAGAAGCTGGTATATGGTATGTTAGTATACTGAAAGATCTTCAGCATAAAAAGGAATTAATATTTACTTAGGATACCTACCCCCAAGGAAAATCCTGCAAGACATTTGTGAAAAGGTAACAGTAAGTAGGAAAAAAAGCACATACTATCTTAAATAAACTGAAGTTAACAATATGAAAAAAATATTCAAAGTGCATAGCTCTTTGCAGCAGAGTCATTAAAAAAAAGGAAAAAGGTCACTAAAGTATTTACAAAACTTGTTTTCACACATGAATCAAAGTATTACTGTGTTTTCCATCTTGGCTTTGAAAGCCATTAAATGAAATTAATTATTTACATGTTTTGTTCTTTTTCCTCCACACAAAAGATGGATCTTGTCTTGTTAGCTCAACAATACTGGATGCAAAACTATCCCTTTTCAAAAGAATATCACCTTGTAGATTTTATCTTTTTATCAAGAAAAACTAATGTTATTTCAAAAGGTTAATCTTTGTTATCTTTCAGTGAGCCTCCTACTACTCAAGGCATCTTTCTAATACTAACTCAAAACTTATCAGAAGTTTCTCCAGATTTTAAACATTTAAGATCAAATACTTTAATCACCTCATTTAAAAAAAGCAGTGTCACATAGTGTAAAAGAAAAGTGAACAGACAGTGTGAGAACAGAAAGGATCTGCATAGCTTGCTTTTTTTTTTTCTACTTCCACTTACTGTAAAGAACCAAGCAGGGAAGTCAAGTTGAAACTACAAGCCTAACAAAACTTAAGCAGAAAATGAGAACTAGCTCCAGAAAGTCCTTAAACCACATGAAAAATAAACAACAGATATGAAACTAAGAATAAGGAAGCTAGCTTATCACCATTTTGGAAAGCTGTGACAAGAAATCTATTTTCTAAGATAAAAATGAGCAAACAGATGACGATTGAACTTCTGAAACCTAAATAAGATTTTCTAAAAAAAAAAAAAAAAAAAAAAAAAAAAAAAAAAAAAAGCAACACAGAGGAACTGCAGGCCTATGAGTCAGACTTAGAAAGAATTACAAAGAGCCAGGGAAGTGTATCTGGTCTGCTCTCAAGGCTATGAAAGCTGTTTTCTGTACCACAAGGTGCTGGGGCAAATGAGAGTCTATCACAAACTCTTGGTCTTTTAAATACAGTTCAGTAGCCTAACCAGAAAGCTTTGGGCCAGCATGGTACGTACAATTCTGTAATTGCCGCGGTTTACCTGCGGGCTATCGATACCCGGGGCGGCGGGAGCACCTGGACGGGAGTGGCAGCGGGACGAGGCTCCGCCTGAGCTGTCCAGGGTGCGGGTGCTGAACAGGTTCTGCCGGGGGAGGGACTCCCCTGGGGCGCCGGCTTCTCCTCTCCTTGGCTTCGACGGAGGGTGTATTCAACCCCGAACAATTTATCCTTGATTACTAGTCTTTTGTTAATCCTGCTATTAAGTGCAGTTAGCCAAATACCACAACAGTGACACAAACATATATGAGGTCTGTCTTCCCCAGCCAGGCCAGAATCAAGCCCTTTCAATGGTTTTTACTCTAGGCCTTTGGGCAAGATTCATGGCTCAAGAGCACAAAGATAAAAATTTCAGTTTGTGTACCAGGATGATGAGGTATATGCAAATGCAAAAAAACCCTAAAATTCCCCTCTGTTAATACAGCACCAGTGCCAATTTGTATAAACAGTCACAATGGTACTTTTGTCTGTGTTACGGAAAGGTTTTTCGCAGCCCAAACAGCTGCTTTGAGTTTTAAAGAATAATTGCTTCTGGCTTTCTTGTTTATACAAGAAGCAGCAGCTTCAAGTTTACTAGCTAACAGAAACAATAACACTAGATCACTCTCTACACAAGTCTGTTTTTAATGAATTCTCTTACCAATCTATCCTCCTGAATCTGGCTAGGCAGGCAGACACTGATAGAAACAAGCAACTTAAGTTTTTAAAGACAGTTACTTTATTTTTCAATGATGTTTTCTTCATTACCATCCTGGTCCTTTTCTGTCAGACACATAGCAAACTGGAGCTTTCTACAAACCTAATTCAAAGTAGGTGGATAAAAAAAATGAGAGATACTGAACTCTAACAGTGCAATAAATGCCCTTTCACTTACATTTCAAAGTTATATACCTCAATGAAATTGTATATAACAGCTAGAAAGAGTTACATACAATTCAAAAGGAAAAAAGAACCCTTTACGCTTGTAATGAAGGAAGAGCTACTTGTTAAGAAAAATGCATCAAATGCAAATTTCTGCATTCAAAATCGGGAATCAGTTGTGAAACACTAAGAGTAATTTGTTCATTAGGAATTTTTCCAATAGCAAAATTAGTTGTCAAAATAAAATACCTGAGGAAATAAACAGTTTTCCATTAAGAAAATAACAAAGAATAGACAAACATCATCACTCGGAATGGGCTAAACAGAGCCGATCCTGCACTCCAGTGCCAGGAAGGAACTGTTAAGCCCAAGTTCTCTTCAAGTGCTAAGAACATCAACAAGGAAGCTTTTGCCCACACATCACTCATTAGAGTTAAATCTGTTCTTGTAGCCCTTTTTGGGTAAAATTTGGGGGGAAAGTCATTCTATGCCTACTAACCTAAAAACAACCATGAAAATAATTTAAAATGTCAAATGGCTTTCCGACACACTCTGTAAGAAAGGAACGTGCAATGTTTAAGTATTGCATACAACAATAACAGTTGTATCTTTCCTCTGTATTTACCTCTCTATGGACAAGTACTTGTGGTGATATTCCTACTCCTCAGTTATTGCCATAGCATTTACTGACTTTCAGAGATAGGAAAGCACCATTAAAATTTGCTTGCAGTTTGTAGCCTTCTGCAGAGAGCTACAAATCTAACAATTTAAGGATCTGAATACTGAGATTACAGAAAGAGCTCCTTCCCTTCAGAAGAGGAAGGAATCCTAGTCAGTTACAGATGACAATTCCAGACAAGTGGGATTCTGCTCTTCGAGGCAGATTTGTGAGTATATTAAAAGTTCTGCACGTGTAAGATTCACTGACTTGAGTAAAGCTGTCTTCAGGGTGTTTTAGCTGTACTAGTAGCTTAAAAACATCATACCTAGTACATTTATCATCACCTCCTGAACGAGCACGAGGCTAAATACGCCAGAGAGAAACTACGGGAGGAAAAATGTAAGAAAAATAAGGTACTATCTCGAGGCTTTTCTTCCTTTCCTATTTCTATATGAAATTTCACGTCTGAAATCAAATTGCAAGCGTGTAATTTTGCAAATTTACAAATCCTTAAAGCATAAACAGAAAACCAATAGGATTAGAATTTAATACGTTGACATTTAAGTTCCACGCTTTAATGCCTTGTGCTATATGTACAGCATATTTACATGGTTAGATCTTTGGGGAAGCAAGTGTAATCACTTTTAACTCATCTGTGCTTCAAAATACTGCTAATGAAAATTTACATCACAATTTTCAATCTTGGGGAAATGCAAGTTAGAAAAACTGGAGACAAGAAAATACCTAAAAATAGATCCCTAAAATAAAGAATTTAATCAAAATGGCCTCTTTTCTCTTTGATATAGAACTTTAGAATTATCTGTTTCAGTGTGTTTCTCTTCAGTGTCATTCCTCCATTAGCACTACAGGTATATAACAACTTCTAGATAAAACTAGGATAATGCAGTTAAAATCCAAATTGCATATAACACCCAAAATTGTGTCTTTCAAGTAAAAAAAAGAAACAAGTCTGAAACTCAAGCACTGTTTTGACTTGAAATGTATTTTTAAGATCCAGCTAAATCAGTATTTCTGCACATTTACTTTTGTTTTCAACAGTACTTCAGTTACTAATAAAGGTGTTGCAACTAAGATGACTCATCCACACAGAAAACAGCATAAGGGCAGGAAAAAGGAAGAAAAGAGGAGAGGGACTCAATAAGTGACACAAACAGAGCTTTAGTGTCACAGTACCGTAGTTTAAGAGCCTGGAAAACAACTGCATCAGCACTCATATCCACGTATCCTGATTCCCTCTAAGTAAGAGTAATGTAACAAACACCACCATTCCATAGAGACCTTTCCTCCTCCTCTTTCTTGCTTACAAATTTGGGATCCTTTCCAAAGGAAAGGATTTCCTGTGAGGGTAACATTTGCTGGGGTGCTTATGTTTTTCACTCATTTTAATTCTGCATCTTTGTTGATAGCGTCAGGCCATTGTTGAATACAAGCATTTGTTTTTAAACATATTTCAAAGAACGCTTGCATGCTACAGCTTACAAAGTTTTACAGTTAAGAATAGGCTGCCATGGGACACTGTTAAACAGTCCAGAGATAGTGCAAATCCATGATGGGAAAATGAAGAGAAATAGAATCCCTAGAGGTGCATCTTATAACTAATATTTTGTAGCACTTTGGAAAATACAGACCATGTTACAAACATTACAGCTAAATACAAGTAGAAACATTTGACTACTTCCAAGCATTGAAGAGGCTTCCTCATGTGGACAAATTATGCATCACTCTTGCGTTCTTAACCTGCAAGCTATGGTATTTACTGAACAAAACAAGGGGAAAACCAGAATAATCACCAAATTGTTGTCATGTCATCTGGACCAGAATACCTTCAGGTCTCCCATTCTCAGTTCATTATAGGAGAGCTAGTAGGTACAGTAATTTCCAATACTAAAACAGCCACGTAGCCCACATTCTCTAGTGTATGTTTTCAGCATTGGTGAGGTACTGGAACAGGTTGCCCAGAGAAATTGTAGATGTCCCATCCCTGTAAGTGTTCAAGGCTAGGTTGGATGGAGCTCTGAGAAACCTGATCTAGTGAAAGGTGTCCCTGTCCATGGCAGGGGGAGTGGAACTAGATGATCTTTAAGATCATCAATGTAGGATCCATGATCCTACATTAGCCCAGCACCCTGTTTCTCAGCATAGTTAGCAATCCAGGTGTATCACCAAACCAACAACATGGCTGTATAGCTTTTCAGACGCAGAAAACCAACAGCATTCAGTACCACCCTGCATCCTCCTTCAATACCAGTCTATACCCTCCATACTACACTTGCCATTTTCATTAGTTAAAGAACAATTTGTGGTATGGCAGAGATGGAAGGAACAACTTTCAGATAGGAAAATACGAGAATCAATTCTCCAATACACTTCAACAGGGATCCATTTTTGGATGCTTTTGGCTACTTCTAGCTCTGCTGCCAAGTACATGTTTTTCATCAATAAAATACCAATTCACCTAAGATGGAGGTCAATATCATTAACCTATTATTAATAATCAGGCAACAGCCATACATAAGCAAGTATTTTGCAGAGAAAGATTGACATGTCTGTTACAACAAATATAAGGCAAGTCATTCTTAGCATTGATAAAGACTCTTCAGAGTAGAATTTCTTCCAAGAGTTGAAAGAAATTACAGACATTAATTTCTACTGACTATTCTAAAAGCAAGGACTACAGCTACGGTCCTAGAAACCTTTTGCTCTGACAGTAATTTAAAAGGTCAAATATTGAACACATTTTTTAAAGAATGATTTAGCCACTGGTCAAAACTACAGCTAGCCAACCCCTAAAAGAGAAACAACACTAGCCAGAATTTAAAAATTAGAATGCTTTTGAGAACCGCTCCATGACCTCAGATTCTATGACAGCATAAGTATGTGTGGATAGGAACAATCTCAACACTGCTGTCAGTCCAAGCAGTCTTCAGCAGACTTAATTCTAGCTCTCTTTTCATAAATTAATAGATTTCCCCAATGTATTAAACAGTTTAACATCAAGAAATTACATCATCCAAGCTTAAAACTCTTTCATACGTTTCTTTGAAATAAAGCTTTAAAGCAAAATCTTTAAATACATATAAAAGGTTGGTTGCCTGGACACCTGTAGAGCGAAGTCATATACACCAACCCAGCCCACTAGAAGGAACTTTTGCCCTCCAGTTCTAAATGTGTTCATCACCTTCCTTTTGATCTGACCAGCTGAACACAACTGTGTGCTTTACAACCTGGGCCGAACCAGTTATCCATTTCCCCCATTTGCACAACATAAAACACATTATTTGCATTAGCCTTCTTATTTCTTTGTTTGCAGCAGAACTGTGTTTCCACAGAACATTTCCTCCACTCCCCAGTTTTATGCTGTCACTGGATCTTGATCTTATCAAGTGCGTGTAAACTAGTTTATTCTGGTACACAGTTTATTATGCTAGCAATAGAACCTGTATTTTCTCCAAACCAGAAGCTATTTCAGTACTGTATTTTATTTTCAATAGCATTTTCAAAATCTTGGTTTTTCACACCCATGGTTACAAAGAAGCTCGGTATCATGTGTCTTTGAAAATGTTATCACTTACAAAACACACAAATTCACAGATATGAGACACTTGGATATAAACTAATCCGAGGCTGAACTGGAGCAAACATACAATTAAAATTAACTTAAGAGTAATGTATTTCAGTCCTTAAGAAACGAGGCAATGCCTGTACACTTGTCATCTAGTATCTAAACGTCACTCATCTAGTATGCAAATCTTAGGATTGCCAAATTAGATATTCAAAGAGTGTTTCTTTGATAGCATGCAGCCCTTTTACATATGTGATTTTCATGCTGGCTTCGTTCATGTGCTGTTCTAGTAGATCATTTCTCTTTAGCCAGCAACAGCCTTATGGCAGTATTTCATGGGTGGAAAAGGTATTTTCTTTCTTTACACAGTACTTTAAAAATAAAGAATGAGTATTACAATTATGTTTTATTATTTTGGAACTGTAATTCATTAACAGATTACTAGAGCTTTAACAAAAAGCCAGGTCTTCTTTGCTCTGCCTTGTACTTGGCCAGTCAAGCTAATTGTCATTCACAAGGCACTATTCCCATAATAAAATGAAAACAAGTATCTATCCACACTGATCTGACTACCTCTAACAACTATACTCACATGGATAAGGGAGTGAAAAAATCCCCAAACCAAAACATTCAAGCCAGCCCTAATTTACCATTAAGGTTGCAAAATCACAACATTCAAAAATTAAAATGAAGACAGTTGCATAGCTGACCCTGTATTTAGGCATTTTACAGCTGAACTCAGTCATACTACCTTTCAGGAAACTTCATCACAAACAGCTCTGAAGATGAATCATGATTATCCGGTTTAAAAAACTGTAGAAGCCCTGAGCTCCCCCTGCACAAGCATAGTACACCTTCCAGTATTCAGAATGCAGGTGTGTGACTTTAAACTCCTTCTTCCCAAAGGACAACACCACACACAAGAAAATGGACAGCAAATTCTCAGGTCTGGCATCTTAGGCTAATTCAGTCATCCTTGCTTTAGAGTAGTCTGGTCATCCTTGCTGATACAGCAAAAACAATGAGAAGAGGACTGCTCACAGTGCAAGCAGTTAAATGACCATAGAGAACTGCATTTTACTATTGTCACTGTTCTTTATAGTCTGGAGATCATCCACCATTATCTCTCTGAAATTTGCTTGACTGATGATGCTCTGATCTATTTGGTAGCATCACAGCATTTTCTCAAGATAAGCAAGATTTTTTTCCCCAAACTGGAACTTCAATCCATATTCACACTCAATCCATATTACACTGAAGAATATGAGGAGTGATGTTCTTCATTCTACAATAAGTAAAGCTTCTAATAGCTGCAGGAAGTCAGGATTAAAAAGCAACATGATTTTTAGGGAACTATCTTTGATTCTTGACAGGGAGACAATCTATTTTGTAAGTTTTCTGAAAAACTATCACCGGATCGGTCTGGATTTCATTATAACAGAAATTTAAGATTCTCAAAAGACTGCTTGTGTGTTCAAGCAATCTGCAGAAAGCACCTCTAAGCAGACTTTTCTTTTGCTGCACACGGAAAACTTCACATCTATTACTGTATGCTCTGGCAGTTTTTATTTTAGCAGTACAGAAAAACTGCATTTAGGTTACACTCAGCACAATTCAGCAAAAACCCATCCTTCAATTCTGTGTCATATTCAATACTAAAAGACAGATGCATCTGTATTTTAATAAGACATGGGGTCTTCCCCTTTTTGCACTGAGTCCTGACAATTTGAAAAACGTGGTAAATGCCTTAACTACATTTCAACTCAAAAAATTGTATATACACCAATACTTTAGGAAAAAAAATCCGGGAGAATCATAACTAGGCTTCATTTTTTCCCCAGAGAATAGCCTTTATGCATGTTCAAGCAATGTGCTAGTATTGACATAACAAAGGCTGTCATTTACTAGTATTGATAGCATTCCAGATGCTAAACTAACTTCCCTATCTAAAAACTCCACCTTCAACTTTTAAAACCATAATGAAAATGCAGTATAAATCAATCTGACAAAGGATTAATTATGGGAGCCCAACGAGGAAGTGTTTTGGAATACCACTAGTTTTAAAAGCCATTTACAGTTAAAATGTTACCAAATAATTGCTCTATACAAATGACACTTCATATGGAAAGCCAAATAAATTGTAACAGCTTGTTTTTTCTTGCCATTATTCTTAGGTGAATTTATTATAAGTTACTAGAAGACACGCATAGTGCATGCCAGATGAGAACTCTGTATTTATAGCACACTAAGTCAGTCAGCAAACAGAACCTACTAAAAATATCCCCAATGGTATGCAGCACACCCATACTTTAGGGACACTTCACAGGCTGTGGTGGTCTGATTTTTAGACAGAGCAGACAAGCAAAAAGAAAACACCCAGGTAGGTCAGTTCCTAAAGACAACTAAGAGTAAGAGTCAAATCCCACACAACACTTGGTATTCTGTTTGGCAGGCAGTCAGACACCCTAAGCCCTATGAGATTTTCCTACGTGCTTCCTGATCTCTCTAGGTCAATACTATTCAATTTCCACGCAGAAAATAGAAGCATGTCCTGAGTGAAAGTGAGAACCAGCCTCATTCTTTCTATGGCTTACACTCCCATTTTTGCAAGCATCAGGAATTTGAAGCCTACCAAACAACAGACATCAAAGAGATCTGGATACACACCGAGACATCCTTATGAAAGTCATAATGATCATTTACAAAGGAAAGGTGGCTTTGGGAACACAGGCACTTGTTTAGGGATTATATAACCCCAGATAACAGACAGCAAAAACACTTTCCTAGATGCTTAAGAAGTGCTGTTCTGGTTTTACTCAGGTAATTGTGATTTTATACAAATTGTTTTCTTTTGATTGGTAAGATGCATGTCTTTAAAGATATTTCACAATAAAAACTAAGAGCATTCAAAGGTTTCTCACTTTCTTTTCATGGGCTAAACATCTACAAGAAAAGCACGCTCTGCTACCAAAGTAAATGAACACAATCTGTAGAAATTACCATACGTCTCTCCTGAAACCAATTAAGCTATTAACGGGCAGCAGACACACTGCAGAAAATATTTTAAAAAAATATAAGATAGGTTGCATGCAAATAGCAGGGAAAACCTACCTAAAAATCTCCATAACATTATTCAAAACTTAAAAGTTTCCTGCAAGAGTAAGACAGCAAATCAAGAACATTTGCATGATCAAGTTTTCCATGAACAGCTGGCAAGAACAGGAGAGGAGAACTTACCCAAACAGATGTGTAGGCCATGTGTTCTAAAAATAGTTTTGAATTTCTAGCAGTGACAAATGGCTTTCTTTATAAGACAGAGAAATTACTTGGGAGGTTGTTGGAGACTAGTCTGCAATTATGTGCAAAACATGAAGAGAGACACCCTGTCAGAATATCTGGGCAAGATAGGTATTCAGAAGACATTAAAGAGGAAGGCCTTTGTTTGAACTGGCACTGCAAAGGCTCAATCAGGTATTATCACTGCCTTGATAGCCAAAAGAAATATTTATATACGCCATTACAATTAGGTAGTTTCCTTTTCTTCAGATGGTTAACTATTTACATTTCTCCCACAAATGCAGTGCTGCTATTTTTTATTATTTGGCTTCTTCTAACCCCTTCCATTTACCATGAAGGAAGAGAAAAAAAAGAAGCCCTTCAAAGAGCCTCTATCATACACCTCAGTCTTTACTTCACTGCCCCAGGCTCCTTATCACAGAGACCTGTCTCCAACTGAAAGAAATGAAAGATGGCTCCCAGGGGCTTCAGGAGCACTACTAGAAGCTCCAAACAGTTCTTTCAGCTCACTTTGTCCAAACACTTAACATTTGAGACTAAAAGCACTCTCTAGACTGAGCTGAAGGAGGCAGCTGGTGGTTTTGGAACTTTTGCTACTTTTTCTTGTCCCCTCTTTAGGAGGGTTTACACCTTTGCTGCCAACCAGGAACTGTATGCTACACACTGAATGCATGCAGAACAGAAGAGCCCACTAAACACAGGAACAGTGAGACCCTGAAGAGGGATTGGATTCCTCAAACCCTTTTGTCAGAATAGCTCTTCTGAAGCCCCTTATCAATAGACTTATCCTTGGACTGCCTTCCTAGCACATTGGATTTTTCAGTCTGTATTTTAGTTAAGGGGATGTTAATACATTTCCAAAATCTCCCATATCTTCAGAGACTGCAAAACTGACTCCTGTCTCTCCTTTGGAGTCAACTCATTGGTATAACTAATAGAAAATGAGGCACACTATCTCTTCCCTCTCCAGCTATGTGGTTGGAAAGTTATGTGTATGCATACAGACATGTTTGTATTTCTCTCAACTTTCAGACTGGTCTCCATTTTAACCTTCTGCAATCAGCACACTTCAACCAGCCTCTAATTCTTCCAAAGTGGACAAACATGGATATGATTGTGTTTCACTGGCACAGCCAAGTGAATAGAAACAAGTCAAAACACCAAAGCAGAGACAGCTCCTTCACTTTTACTGTTTTACACCTTGTAAGACCTATGAAGTACGACAGCAAAACTATCTCAAAATGCACATGGGATTTTTTTTGTGTTCACAACAGCAAATAGAAATTTTATCATACCTTTAAAAAAGGGCAGAATTTGTTATAGTTTTCATTAGACTAAATCTTTACACTCTTTCCTCATTCTGAATGGCTAGGAAGCAATTTAGAGAAATACATCAAAGATTCACTGGCCTTCCTCAAACATAAAAAAAATTCCAACTGCCAGGAAGATACATCTAGTGGTACCAAGACATACAGGCTGAAACTACAATAGCAAGTTTCACTGCTTCTAACGTGATTCACATGGACAGGATATCCCAACAGTCTCACTTCAAGGCTGGCTTCACAGCACTTCTCCCAGTTCAGGGGGCGAAAACCTCAGAGCTATTCCAACTCCTCTGGCTGGTAACATGGGAGCAGCATTGAAGTTTGAATTTTTAAAAGTTTCATGATTTCTCAAAGCAACAGTACTTGTGTCATACTGGAAGAGAAGGGCAAGAAAGCAAGCAAAAGATAGTCATACTCTCCAAAAAAAGGTGTGGGAAAGATGAGAACCTCAAGAACATATCCAAATGCATCATATAACTAAACAGATCTGATGGGAAACCAAACAAGATGTGACTTTCTAGTCAGTTTGAGAGATGTCTAAAAAATTTCTTTTCTGAGAATTCACATCATTCTTCTACTGATACCTGCTTCCTACAATCCAGTTAGGAATTCAGGTTATAACCTGAGGAATCGATTCATTAGTTCTACCAGCTATTATTACAAAGAGATGCTACTATAACATATCTATAAGTTTCTACCCATACTGTGCAACGTACATTCAGTAACTAGTGATAAATCTTGTACTGTAAAGTACTTCATAAAAAAATGTCTGATCATTATTTGGCTTAAGAAGTACATAACAAACTTCCTTCTCCTAATAAGAGATGCAACTCTTATGCACATGCAACTTAATCTCCAAATTATTACTACAAATCTTGGCATATGCCTGAAAGCTGTTAACAGTTGTATCTGACAACACTATATATTTAAAAACCTGTCTATAAATACATGATAAAAAATTGTATATGACTGTATACAACACGATCTGAGATTTTGATAATATTCGTACAGTCTCTGCTCAATCAACTTGAATAAAGAACTGATGTGGAAATTAAAAAACTCAGTGTGAGTTTCTGCTATCTTTGGTTGAATTTTTATATATTACTCCCCAAGATACTCTTCAGACAAAAAAACGTTTAAAGCCTTTGTTGTATTATAACAACATTCCCAAGAGCAGCTTTAAATTTGAACACCTAGGCGTTTTCACCAAGAATTCTCCCAGTTATGACCACCCAGAAACAGGAACACAAACACAAAGCAGGTTCTGAGTAGCTGTCAACATTTTAAGTGATGGAAGTAACACATCAGCAGTTACCCAAAACAAAAAAAATATCAAAAGACCATCCATTTTTGGCTGAACCAATTGCTGCAAGCATCACTGACAAAAACAAGGCATACTGTAACTACAGCAGTAGCTTTGCTGCAGTGCTGACAGTGTACACACCACTATGTAATGCCTAAAAACACAGTGGAAAAACTAACTGTGGATCTCAGGGTCAACTCTTCTACACACTGTTCATAACAGAAGGTAAGAATATTTACTTTGGGGAAGTCCCATTCACTGAGGAACAGAGAAGGGAAACTACTGGTCAAAATTCCTGATAAGTGTTATCACCTTAAAGGAAGCTGGAACTTGTTACTGTGCTGCAAGAAAGCTCTTGAATGTCACGCACAGGTTTGGCCCCTGCATCTGGGAGTGCCATAAGATCTTAAGGAATTTGGGTCTCACTCTACTTAATGCTCTAAGCCTACTTCAGGCATGCTCACAGCACAAAGCTAAACACGCATATATTTGTTTTGTGAGACCAAGGCCCCTAATTCCTGAGTGAATTGAACTCTCCTAGAGATGAGGCATAAAATCACAGAGCAGTATTTACTCCACTGTATGTTGTTCATAAAACTGCACCAGCCTGAGGTCAGACAGGAACATGAGACCTTCACAGTCAGGAAAGGCTTTTATTACTACAGTTCCTATTAAAGGAACATAGACAATAACTGAACGTACTTTCCAATACATTGACATAATTTTTATATTTTCATTCAAATGGCATATTAACAAGCATAGCATGAATTTAACTATGTTACTTCAGAGGGTTAGTATTTATACATTACTTCAGCATGCAAAACAACTCAGTAAAAGTGACAATAGAGTGTAATTTACTAATGGCAAATTAATGACAGTAATTTAACAAATGCAACACCCACGTGTCACTGACTGATGAAGCCAAGCAGTATGCCTAGAAACACACATAGCTGGAGATTCAGTTCAACTTACAGAAGTTATTCTTGTTCTTTTTTATTTTAATTCTCATAGAATTGCTATACAAATCCTCAAAATTAATTTTGGCAGTTTTCAGGATAAAAAGAAATAAAAAGAAACAATTCAGCTAATTTGCAAGTTACAAAACAAGGGAGGGGACTTCAAGCATGCTTATGATACACAAGATAAATGCCAGACACCACACCTAGACAAGCTTGAGCTAGTTACCATTAGGACAAAAACAATGCTTCAAGTTATTTTTCACCATGCTGATGCTACTAATGTATGATCTCCAGCGGGGCTACTTGCTCCAAGCATCCAGTTCTTACAAGGAATCAAGAAAGCACAAAGCATGCAACTAAATAAGGATGGCAACACTGAGTGTGATATGGGGTGATGTATCACTGATATCACAAAATATTTAAATTGAAAAAATGAATAATGTTTCAAGTGAGTCCTTTCATAGGTGTTGCAGTGTTATATGATTAAAGAGTTGTTCATCCCAATAGGATATACTGAAATTTTTAATGAAGAAGTAGATTCATGACCATCTTGGGACCACGTAAGGGCAGTGTATCTTGAAAATTGCTACTCACGCTCTTCACATATAGCACTCCTTATTTATTAGTGAGTAGATAAAGAGAGTGTACACCCCTCCTGGTATTCTTTCTGCACTGGTAAAAGCAACAAGCTTTGCATCATTTCAGCCTCTATAGTCTTTAATATAACAATGTCAGAGATTTGCAAAGGACAAAATACACTGTAGTAGAGCAATTAAAAAAATACTATGTGCCATAGAAAAGATCGAATTCAGAGTTACTTTGAAGAGACCTTCCTGCATCTGAATAAAACTTTCAAGGTTATTGATCCTCATCACATTTACATTTAAACAACTCACTCCTGGCAGCAAGTCAGGTTGTAATATAATGTTTAAGCCAGGAGACAAAAAAAGTTTCACCTTTGAGCAACAATTGGCTACCCATTCTAATAATTCCCTTTTGCTTAGCCCGAGCTGCACAATGCTCCATGACAGGGGCATCCTTTCATCACCAAGAGAAACGTATGCACCTTATTCCTCCTCAAGCTACCTTGATGGTGTAATGAGCATCCTTCCTACAAAGCACTCCTACTGAGTAGCTTAGTACTATGGTAATAGTTACGTTTAATTTCTAAAGAGAAAATATTACTATAATGGGGTTTGACAGGTTTCTGTTAAGGTTTGACCACTGGGATGAGGCAGTTTTAGAAATAGGAAATAACAGCTATGTGTCTCGAAATCAACACACCAACAAGAGGCGGTAGGTCATACGGCTAAAACCTCACATACCCTGTGAGGGTCAGACCCCAGACAACTCTGCTTTGGCTAAAAACTGGTTGAATTACAGAAGACAAGAAAATCAACCTGCAACAAATAGTATTTACAAACGGATCAACAAGAACACAGAAACATAGGAGTTTTACACTAGCTTCTTCTTCCCCTCCCAAAAAAAAAGCATTTGGGGAAGTTAGTTAGTATTTAGAAAGGTTAAAATAGATGTGTATATATGTGAATTATCAATTCAATGCATCCATTAAAAAAATCAACTTGCACATTAACGTTTGACCTATATAAGCAATGACCTTTAGAATAAGCAGTACTGAAAGCAGTCAGCAACTTTGAAAGCAGCTGGCAACTAACCAAGAAGATTTTTAACTTTAAGTTAAAGAACACGGGCAGCAAAAAGCTCGTCCTATACAGCCCAATTCATCTCGGTATCGCAGGAGAGACAAAAACCTACTACTTGCTCCACGTTTAATATGCTTCTTAAAGGGCCTCAGCTTCTTGGTTATTTCAGTTTAGCCGAATGTTTCTCAAGCCTCGAGAGCACGTGTGCCCATCCTCAAGGCTACAGGGTACCGGTGCTGCAAGCCTTACTCCAGTGGCACGGGCAGCTATCCGGCTCTACTCATCTCTTGCGGGGGGAAGGAACAAGGAAACTTATTTTAACTTCTGTTTTTCTTCATTGACTTTCTGAACAGGGAACACGAGAACTCGGAAAGAGGAACAAGCATCAGCCACACGTTAATCAGTACCTAAAGAGGAGTTTGGTCCGATTTTAGAATAAACGGCGGAGACACATGATCCAATTAAATTCTAATTATGTAAGTAGTAGGCAAGAGTATTTACACAGGCACTGATTACAGCTATTAGAGCCTAAAGTCGCCGGCTGGAGACGCTCCGCTTCCTCCCCCGCCGCCAGGCTCGTCTCATTTTTAACTTCCCCCCTTCACAGCCCTCCCTACAGACAATAGGAGACGCCGGCCCGAGAGCCCCGTCTCCAAACCCATGCCCCCTCCGGCGGACACCAGCGTGGAGGAGCCGCCGCTCTCCCCCGAGTGATGTCCCCGAGTCCCACCTCGGGGCCGAGAGCCGGGGAAAGACCCCCCACACTCACATCCCACCGCCTGCGCCCCCAGCCCCGCAGCGGTGGCAGAGGCAGCGAAACCCCCCGCCCCGCCACCGCCCCTTACCTCCGAACAGGTGCGGCGAGAGGTGCGCGGGCAGCGAGCCGATCACCAGCCGAGGCCCGCCGGAGGAGCTGCCGGAGGAGCCGCCGCCGCCGCCGCCGCCCCCCGCGGGCCGCTCCCGGCCGCCCTCCTCCGGGGTGCTGCTGACCGAGTCCTGCGAGCCGTAGGGGCCGACGCTGTGGAGGATGTTTAGGGCGGACTGCGCCGCCCGGGCGCCAGAGGCCGTGGCTCCCCCCAGGGACCTGCTCCGGGGTGCCGACCCCGCGGCACCCCCCGCCGCCGCCGCTCCTCCGGCCGCCGCCGCGCCGCCCGGAGCGGCGTGAGGCGCCGCCGCCAGGTGCGCGTACCGCCCGCCGGCGCCCGCCGAGCGCCCGCCGGTCCCGTTAGCGCCGCCGCCGCCGCTGCTGCTGCTGCTGGAGGAAGGCAGATCCCCGCCCGAGTACGCCCGGGTGCGGCCATTGGCGGCGGTGGGGCTGCTCTGCTTCGCGCCCATGGTCCCGCCGCCGCCTGGCGCTGCCCGGTGCCCTTCGCCGCCGGCTTCCCCGCGGCGCCCGGGGGTGGTGGCAGTTCGGCCCCGGCGGGGCGATCCGAGGCGCGGGTCGCGCCGGGGAAGGGGGAAAGGGTTCGCCGGGGGAGGGGGACGGGTCGCTCGGTGGGTCGGTGTGGAGAAGGGAGAGCCGCCCGCCGGGATCCGGCTCAGCTGGCGGCCCCGGCGCGGCCGCTGCTGGCGGGTCCGGGGCGCCACCATGAGCTGCTCGGGACGGTGCTGGCTCCCGCCGCGCGGCCTCTTGGCCCCGCCGCCGCTGCTGCTGCTGTGCCCGCCGCCGCCGCGACCGCCGCCGCCATCCTCCTCCGCCGCCGCTGAGCCCTGTGCGGGGCACCGGCGGCAGCAGCGCCGCCGAGGCCGCTCGCTCGCCCGCGGCGCGCCGTGCCCGTGCGAGGGAGGCGGGAGGGGGCGGTCGCCCGGCGCAGCCGCTCCTCTACCGTGTCGCCATGCTGGGGGCGGCACCAGCGGGCGGGGTGCGGAGCGGTTAGGGCGGGCGGGGGCCGCCGCCTCTCTTTCCCTCCCCGCGCCCGGCGGGAGACCGGCCCCCGGCGGCGGCGCAACGAGCCGGGCCCGCCGCCTTGCCCCGCCTCCCTCCCCGCTCCTCCCGCAAGGTGCGGGGCAGCACCAGGTGAGGCCCCGCCTGGGCTCCGGCCGTGCTCCCTAAGGTGGTTAAGGAGGTTCCTTCGGTAGGAACCTGCTGGAGAGAGACACACAGACACGCACGCACACACACACACACACACATTCACGAGGGGGGCTCGCTGTCCACCTGCCCGTAGGGGCTGCCCTGCCGGGAAAGGAGTGAATGAGCAAGAGCGCGGTGCTCGAGGGCGGGAGGCGGCCCCTGGGTCCGCTCTCCCCTCGAGCCCCGGCAGGTAAAGGGGGAGCGGAGCGGTGCAGCGGGAGGCGGCTCGGCGGGGCGGGCAAGGCCGGGGCGGCGAGTGCCCTCCTGCCGCCCGGTTCTCTGCTCTTGCGGCTCCAGCAGACGCCCGGATGCCCGACCTCGGCGGCCGGGTTGCTCGGCTGGGCCGCTGCCCGAGTCCCGGGCTGGCGGGGCGGGCGGTGTAAGGGCCGCTTGGCCCCGTCGGGAGCTCTCCCGGGTCCGGGGCTTCCAGCCTGGGCGGTTTGCTGCCAGTCTCGGCTCTCCTGGAATGAGGACATACCAGGAGACATATGGGACGTATGGGGAAACTGGACAAGAAGGATGAAAATCTCGTGTCTCTGGTTCACGGGCGATACAGGAAAATCCCGTAGACCTCAGTCTCTCACTCAGAGAAAAACTCATATTTTTACACAAGAATTGACTAACCTGAAAATTTTGGCCCAGTGAATAATATCCATGTGGATAACAGGCTTGGTTTGCTCCTGACAAAATTATCAGAGACATAAAATTATTTTGTTCTTTAAAAGTATGTGATGTTGAATGTCATGTACATTGAATTTATATAAATATGATTCCTACAATCACTCATTCAAGGAAAACTGTTTTTATGGATTACTGTCTGTTCTAATACAAGGTATGTCACCATGAAGCACTGCTACACACCGACTCAGGTCTCTCCATCATGCTGTCTCGGTAGGGACCCCAACTACCTTCCTGCCTGTGTCACAATGGCATAGAACCCAAGCTGATTTACAATTAACACAATAAAACTGATCAAAACCTTAATTAATACACAAAGTATTATGTAACATTTTCTGTATTACATGTTATTATTACATGAATTATGTATATATAAGGTACAAACCTAACATTTACATGTACATGTTCCATTTACATGGAACATTACATGTACACTTATGGCATATTTGATGTTCCTCCTCAGATGCAAATAGGCACAAAGGCCTCCCTTTCCCCCTCCTTTCACCATCTCTGTTACAACTGCATGTGGTCGTGTTCTGGCATCAGTGCAGCTCACAGCTGAATTTGCAAAAAGAGGTACCATAGTTGGGGGTGGCACAAGAGATTACTAGCCCCAGCTCTTCATTCCAACACCACTTTTCTGGATAGCTGAGACACTGTGAATAATCTGAACCCCATTTAGAGGATGCTGCTGTAAACTATTGCCCGTTTCAGTAAGAGGCAGTGATTCCACAGCTGTCTCATAAACAGCTTGGTCCTTTGTGTGCTGGGTGCTGGGCAGACAGCTGGGGTCGATAATCTGCCGTCCCAAGATATGTCATCCCCACTTGTGAATTATAAGATGCAGTCTCTCCTAGCAGTGGTAGATACTCCAAAGTAGATCAATCATGAGCACTTTCTTGTTGTTTTCTACAGAAAAAAAAAATCAGTGTGAACACACTGTCTGCTCTACCACTGATTACTTTTTAAATACTTGTCCAGCTTCAGCCAAATCTCAGAGACATTAATTGTATAGAAAATAAATGGTTATGTAGAAGATAGAGATCCTAATGTTCCCACCAAAAGGAAAGCTACCGTAGGAATTCCTATCTTGCTAGATTCCAAGAATCTGCTCAGGCAAGGGATGTTGCAAACATGACTCATAATTTCTGCTGCTCACAGAATGCCTGTGGCATGTTGAGCCCTATTGGAGCAGGTTTAGAGGGAGCATGCTCAGAGTTTTATGGAGTTTTTAAAATTTCCACTACTGAGTGCTAGTAGAGCTGGTCAGCTGCTAGAATAAACAGCATTTTGAAAGTAGTGCATTGCTACACAGTACCACAGTACTTTCTGTATTTTTTTTATAGTGGATCTAAGAGTTGAGCAGATATTAAATACAGATTATATTTGACTGTGAATAACCTTTTATTCAATTTAGGATTAAAATATAAAATCTATGGGGGGAAAAAAAACTCTTAAGACATCTAGCCAGTTACTGTCTAACAGTCAGAAAATTACCTTTAACAGCACAGGATATGTCACAGAAAAAAGTCACAACAACAGTCCAGCCTGTGTTCCCTTCTCAGAGAGCATGACTGTTTCCTATGCTTTTGGTTTGTTTGTTTGTTTTTTTGAAGGCTTCAGTTTTTGTTTTGTATCTAGGACATATTTGCAGCTCTCTCACTATCAAGTGTGAGTCTAAACAAGACACATATCTCAAAGAACACCTAGATCTTCAGAAAAGTGATGTGTTGTGCCTCTGAGCCAGCTTTCTCCCCTCTATTCTCCTCGTCTCTCTTAAAAATGGTTGAATAGAGATTTTTCTGCATATTGAAATTTGCTTTATATCAGCAACAGTACAGTTAGGTTTTCAGGCTAACGTTTCTTCTAACAAATGTCTACTAGTCTTTTAGTCTTGTAAAGGCAAGTACCTGGCACCATAACCTCCACCCCTTTGTTCATTAACACACTCCAGAAATAGTTTGCATAAAAAATTCTTAAGTTAAAAAAAAGTAACTAGTGATGAAACAGTACAGGGAGAAAGTAGAATATCTTGGTGCTGACCATATTTCCACAGATTTCAAGGACTCAATGGAAAGCAGATAGTTTTATAAAAATTGACTTTGATAGGCCTATATGGGTGAATGCTGCTATTATTCCTGTGGAAACATATCTAGGGACTCTTATTCATACTTAAATAAGCACTACTTGTTCCTTGTCCAGGATAGTGGGAAAAAACTGGTTTAGACAGGCAAATATACTTGCTGTTCTTTGTTACAAGCTGCATACCTCCACTTCAGTTCTGGTTACACCAGCTCATCTATCAGCAACTGAAAATAATGAACTTGTTTCTTGACCAGTTTCCTTGAACATACCAAGTGGCAGGTGTGCCCTAGGCATACAAAATTAGCCGTCAATTCATAATATTGCGCATTTTGGAAAATGTGTGCTGATAAATGGAACAGGGGTCTGCATTTTACTCAACAGTGAGCTATGCAGACAGATCAGCCCCCCTCTCCCTCCCTGCCCCCTTCTTTGGTGGCTTTTAAAGGGACACTGAAACAAGGATTTAAGCAAGGTTTCATTTCTGACAGAAGCATCTGACCCTGAACTAATAAAGCCAGCCAGAGTTTCATTCTGTTCAGAACTGATCAGACACTCTTTTCTAAAGGAGAAAGATTTAAAAAGTAGCAGCACAGACTCATAACATGCAGCTTAATTTTATAATAGCTAGTGTGGGCTCCTAAAAGGGTTTGGCCAACTAGGTTTTCTGAGCAGTTACCAAACTAGAAGTGCACAATGTGATTGGAAGAGATCAATGCAGTTTTTACATTACTGTTTATTTCATCTGTTTAAAATAAAAAGTGCTGCACACCGCTTCTGCACAGATACTGAAAACAGACACTTCTGATGTGTTCTGTTGCTCA
>NW_016690244.1:4115249-4163363 GCF_001604755.1 Lepidothrix coronata
GAGAGTTTTATACATTCACATCTGTATCCTAAGGGAAATAGGTCCCATATTATCCCTCTCAGTGTGACCCACGAAGTATACATAAACTTGTTGTAGGAATCTCTTTAGATATATTTTAGTGTCAGTGAATCTCCAGCTAGTGACTGGTATTTCAATGCAGAAGACCCTGTTATCCAGTATCTTAGATTTTTATTTGCATTGAATAACTTTTTGTATGTATTGACTTTAATCCTATGGAGATTTATGCATATGCTTACACCGATGTATGAAAAACAGTTCTGCAACATGTTGTGATCAGTCTTCATGGAATAAAAAAAAATAAGCAGCTTTCAAGCTCAAGGTTTAGGTCGTAAAATTATTCTGGAAATGTGTGGTGATGCTTACAAGGATAAGGAAGTTTATCCTCGCTTTATAAAAATTCTGTTAAAGCCATCTACCTTTTGTTTGAAGTTTATGCTTTTTTGAAATTTCTATCACACTGCAGACAGTATGCTTGAATTTTTACACTAGAGGTACCCGTAGAGGAAAGTGATGTTCACAGGAAAGATAACTTGATCTTAAAAATAAGCTGACATTTTGACTGGCCTTATTGATTGACCATTTGGTACAGAAAAAAATACTTGGAAATAACATACTTCAAGAAATGGCAACTTCTGCTGTGCACTTCATTACCACATGCTACAAAATAGTACTTTAAGAGATATACTTCAGTCTAAGATTTTTCATAGGAAAGGGCATTCACCATAATAATTTCTAAGCTGTTCTACATTCACGGTTGTATTACTGTAACCACGGAGTACCTGTGTAAGTAACCAAATGCAGTACCAAATGCTATTCATATGAACTTGCCATTTTAGTACATGATCAGGCCAGTACTGTTACCAGTTCTCCCATAAACTCTATTAGTTTTGCTCATTGGTGGGGATTTTTGGTTATCAGCTTTGAATCAGTTATCCTACTGTGTAGTTTACTGACCTTTCATGCAGCTATAGCTCCCCCAATGCTATCTTTCTTTAGAATCTACTGTGCAGCTCATTTTTCTTATATACTCAAGGAACAACAGAAGACAAGTAGCTGCTTAGACTATGCCCATTTCTACATAACAGGCATTTGCACCAATTCATAAATGAAGTGACATCAATGCATGTTTATCTGGGTAAGGCGTGGGATGTGAGTCCAGGGCAGATGAGCTGACATATAAAGGTCACATCAAGCTCATTTTTCTGTTTCTGTGATTTCTAAGAAGAGGGGGTGGAGGATAAATCAGCATATCGGAAGTATGTTTACTCTCTTATTTTCAGATCTCGTGTATTGGTGCCCAGCAATGCCAGCTGAATGTGGATTCAGGAGTTGGGGGAGGACTATCGGTCACCTAAGCTCCCTTTACTTGGGCAGAGAGAAATAATGGTAGTCCTTCAAGCTATATTCCTGAACTACACTAATTTGCTTTGCAATGCAGGGTGTGACCGTGAAACCCCTCTGCAACTAGAGAGGCAGCTGGCTTTACAGAGAGCCTTATCTAGAGCAGTTTGTCATAGTTAATAAGGAAGGCACTTCAAGATGTGACATAGTTAAATCAGTTTTCAGAAACTGATTTCAAGCAAGCTCTTTTACAGGATACATCTTTCGTTATTGGTACTAATTGCTTGAATGCCAGATATCTAGAGGAAGAGGTGAGTAAATGGAAAACAGTGTTACAGAAAAAAAACAGTGAAATATGTAGGAATCAAAGCAGCTGGTAGAGCCATGTGACATTAGATTTGCCAAGTACAATTTGTATTCTCTCAGGTTCTGTATTATCTGCCAAATATTACCTTAACTTCTCAGAATCCAGAAGAAAAATAACCTTTGTCCTTATTTTTGCACAGTATTTGCTAATGTTTCATATTCTTACTAATTTTTAATTAATATTCTATAGCCTCCTACTTGCAGTCTACTACTGATAAGCCTAATAATGAGAAACAAAAACACCCTAGGTAGTTACTCATAGGAATATTAAGCACAGCTGCTTGGGCAGTCACACATTGCACTGACTTTGTGCAACAGAATTCAAAGGGGCAGTAACAACCTTAAAGTATAATAAAAGCAAGGCATACTAATGTATGCATCAGGGTAATACTTTAATAACTAATGCATAGTGAAGAATACAAAAGCACATAACTGAATTTTTTTGAAGGCCTAGATCACAGCTGCAACTAGACCAAGTCGGGAGGAATGTCAGAGAGCTCCTCTTTGCGTTCTCTGCCAGAAACATTTTCTGCCTCGGCTTCTGTGCATCACGCCTGGTGTAAACCAAGCACGAGGGTGGTGTAAAAGGCTCCATCTGTCGTGTTGGCTCAGATCCACTTGACAGAAGCCAGAACCCATAAGAGATGAGAAATCAGAATTGTGAACCCACTTCCTCCTCTCCCTAATTTGCCCTTCCCCAGTTTGTACTTCTCCAGGAGCAAGAGAGGCAGTGTCTTGTTCTAGTTGCTGCTTGCAAAATGAGGGGAGTGGGGATGCTTCATGCATCTTCCTCAGTCCTCCCATAACAGCACAGGGACCACTCACAATTTAGACTGAAGGAATTAAAATTCTTAAAGAAAGAAAATGTTTTCCAAAGAATGGTAGAAACCAGTCATTTCACCACTTCAGAAAGCCAACGTACACTTCCTGGCTGGTTGCTCTGCCTCAGGCTGGTTTCAGTTCAGTATTCAGAAAATGCCAGGCAAATAGTAAATCAAGTTCCAGTTAGAACAGTCCTTGCAAAAGGCTGGGGTAGCAAAACATTTCTAGATTATGCAATGTCTTTCTAGGCAGTAGGAATGCAAAGACTCAGTCTTGTCAGTAGGTTCTTGTTGAGATGTGAACTGTTAATTACAGGGCTAATCATCCCCATGGAGCGCCTATGCAGTGCTACCTTAGCACGGTAACAACTTATCAAGATAACTCAGAACCGCTTATATTCTTTGTTATTTTCTAAACAAAGCTTTTGCTCTGGACTTATGGTAGCTCCTCTTTAACTCAGTCATGATATGGTCACAAAATAGATAGGGCCCTTTTACAGCCATATTGATCCCAGTCAAGGACAGAATGGAGTTGTACACTTTCCACGTGGAGTTCAAATAGTAAACAAAAGACTTGTTTTGTAGGAAGCACATCCTGAGGCTGGAGAAACTTGGATTCATTCTGGGTGGCAATTCTTCCTGTCTTTGACAATACAGAGCAATTTGGTATTGCAAGTCCACACTGACATCTAGTGCTGAAAAAATTGCACTAGCCAATGAGGAAACAAAGAAGAAAAAGATGTTGGATTGGAATGAAAAATCTAAAAATATAGCAAATCATCCCTCCTGCTTTATGAAAATGACAGTCTGTGGGTCTGTCCAGTGGGCAGGAGGTGCTTGGCTCCATGAACTTGGGTGCTATGGGGACATCCCTTAGAGAAATGCACAGGGTACCAGGTCTGACACCCAGACAGCATAGCAAGCCCTGGCTGCCCCTGAAAACTGCTCTTGGGGACATGAGCAATCTAGAGCTGTGACTTATTTTAAGTTTGGTTTTTAGTCACTGCTATTGTAGGACTTGGTCTGGAGCTACATAACTAATAGACCACTGCTGCCAATGGCCTGGTAATCTTGATTTTACAAACAAAGACTTCACAAGGATGAAATGTTCTCACCTTCCAACCTGAGAAGAGAATTTCCAGGTACATTTGGAAGATTCCACACTCTAAGGTTTTTCTAGGGAAGGGGGTCATTTGTTTAACAGTAGCTTTTAGTCCTTGATATTCTCTTACTTCCAATTTTAATACAAAACATTCTCATCATTTTTACACACACACAAAAATTTGCACTTTATAATATTTTATTATGCCTTTAAGGGCAGGCAAAGATTGTAAAACAAAATATTTGTGATTTTTTAATCATAATTTCTATCTTCCATGGGAAAGTAAGAAGTAATCATAATGTACAGAATAATGAGTGTTTTTCAGTATCTTAGCTGCCAACACAGTTCCTCCCCTGTCACCAGGGAAATGGTTAGATTAAAACCATGTGCTCTGTGTGCTTCAGAATTGAAATATGCATGTTAGTGTTGTATAAATCATCAAAGGAGATGAGCAGAAGGACAGATCCAAAGCCACCAAGATCAATGGACTTTTTTTTTCCCGTTAAATCCCAGGAGCTTTGGATCAGGTCCCAGAGGATGTCAGAGCTCTGCCAGCCCTACTGAAAAACTGTAGTCCAAATGCTGGTGTGCTATTTGGCAAGCCACAACCATAAGGTTAAGCAGAGGTTGCTAGATGTATCCTCCATGGAGAGAATCCTGGTGTTGGTGAGTACAATTTCACAGCAGGACCCAGCACAGGGGATTTCTTGTCTCTCTGCGTGGAGGCAAAGCAAGTCTTACCCTACCAGTCATTGCTATGTGGGAGGGGATCCTCTTCCTCCAGAAACCCTACACTGTGCATTGAGGCACATGGGCAAGCTGTATCTCCCACCATTTTGTACTACCTGGGGAATAGCTCTTACCTCCTCACCTTTCACAGCACAGCAAGCAACAAATGGCAGGATTTAGCCCTTATTGCCTTGTGAGTGTGAAAGTCTCAGAAGAAAACATAGTTTTTTCCCGTCCATAGGAAAAAACCCTTCCTCCCCTTATAGTCAGAAAGCCCAAGTATTCAGATATAATTTCTTCCTTCAATTTTTGCAACTTTTAATTTTTCTGAGAAATAATTACATACAAGTAAGCATGTTGTCACATCTAGGCTGCATTCCGCCCCACCCAATCTCTTGTAATCAACAACAGTATGCAGATTTTAGAAATGTTTCAGACTTTTGTGTCTGGGTTGGACAGATTGGGATGTGCAGGAAGGATTGGCAGACCCAATTAGACAATAAGTAGCATAAGTAGCTGTCAAAAAGTAAGGCTAAAGTAGGAGAAAGCATGTGGCATCTCTCACTAGATAAGCTAGAATGATTGGCATATTCAGTCAGAAACACTCGTTTTCTGATTTAATGGGGGCTTAAGACAAATTGTCTCGCAGCTGAGACCATGCAAATCAATCATTAAAATGTCAGGTTAGAGTCTGATGCCAGTTTAAATTCCATTAATATCAGTGGAATTGCACCAAATTTATCTATCCAAATTTATAGGGTGCAAAATTTGACCCATAACAATGATTAGGAGCATGCAAAGCATGCAAAACTGTATCACATGTATAGAATTTCCTTGAAATAAAAAGCAATAGAATAGTGAAGCCAAGAATGTAGAATAGACTAGAGTAGAATAGAAAAATAAGGAAAAGGAACAGGAAAAGGAAAAGGAAATGGAAAAGGAGATGAAGGGGACAAAGGAAAGAGGAAATGAAAAGGGAAAGAAAATGAAACACTGAAAGAAATGCCATGAAAAGAATGCAGGAATTTAGGGAAATTCCCTGAAGACATTTAAAAACATGGGGGGGGAAGTTCTAAATGTATATTAATAGAATTGAATTAAATCACTTCAACACTGCTGTCGTCATATCATGTTCCTGTCCATCCTTTCCTGTTCAGCTTCCAAGAAGACCCAAAGGACATGCAATCTGGTGGTAGTGAATTATTCAAGAAGATGCCACTAACATTTTAAAGGTGACTAGTTTACAGAGCATATTTGATGCAGTGATTGAACATCCAGTACAAATATATTCAGCTGACATTAGTTCCTAAGCCTTTAGGAACAAGACTGTATGGAAATCAGTGTTTTTTTCATTATGGTACTAGGCAATAACAGATACATCCCCAGCTAACAGCACTGACTTGCTTTATGCAGAACGCTATTTATTGTAATAAAATTTTGAATATATTTTGGAGACCAGTGAGTTAGGTTGAATGGTAATAATTTAGCATTCCATACTTTAGATTAAATCTCGCACCTGATCTTTTGCCTTGTGCTTAGGAGTGTTGTTTAGTGAAGGGAAAACTCCTGTTCATACAAAACCAGCATGAGTCAGGGCTACTTTTCAACAAGGGTTGGGGGACCACAACCCAAATCAAAGGGCCCCTATTGACCCTTTTAGTGACTCAGTGACTCAGGATTTCAACAAATTCCCAGTTTGGGGTAAAGGAGGAGCTTTGGTAAAGCAGTAGACTGGTTTTACAAACAGTTGCTGCCCACAAGACAGGAGTGACAGGGTTTTGGCAATGTACAAACCCCTGCTGCAGCAGATCAAGCTGGGGTGGCTGACACAACTACCAACCTTGCCTGATTGTGCTGCCCTTATCTTAGAGGCTGGCATCCTTGCCTGGAGCTGACAGAAGGACACAGACAGCTTGATGTGTTCAAGTAAAGCAAAAAATATGTCAGTCAGGAACAGTGGCAGTTCCGAAGCAGCTGTGTGACCCTTCAACACCCTCCCGTGTGAGGCTAGAAGGGGTGAAAGAGCCCTGCTTTATTCCGTTGCCACATCCAAGTTAATATCCTGATACTTCAAAATTTGGCTATGAACAGCTTCTAATTCAAGCTGGCTGTCCTCAGCAACAAAGAAAAATGTAAATGCACACTGATGGTTATGCAGTGCGCTGTTTTAGACAATGATGGTGGAGGCAAAGAATGCTTTAGAAAATTCACAAATGCATAATAATAAAAGCCCTTGAACTGAAGAAGCTGATGAGCCTTTTTTACTCTTTTTTTAACTCCCTCGCTATATTTTGAATAATTCTTGCCTTTATCTGAAAATGGTTCTTTCCAGAATCCTTTCAGATTTCAGACTTCATTTAAAATCACATTTGATGATCTGATAGTTTGTTCTGTCTGACAATATTACAGTGCTGTTTTCATCAGCTGCAACCCACCTGATCTGATGTGCCTCAACTAATAGTGCTCAATCCAGGCCTTTGATTCAGGTCCCTATTTGCAGTGTAGACTGAAGGAGAAATTTTAATGCACTTCCATATTTATGAAGGGCATTTTGCAAAGAGAAGAGAAAAAGCCAAGCTGAATAAGGATGCTAAAAATTATTAAAAATATGTTGTAAAATCAAAAATTATTTACATGAAGAATATCTTCACAGTGGAAAAAACTGGAAAGAGGGTATATCTTCCATTGGAAGAAACAGGAAAGAGGGTACAATGCTTGGAGAGCAGCAGCATTGATTAGAAGAAAACTTGTCCTTGATTTTCATCTATCTGGCTTGATTATTTGGACAACTTATAAGTCACTTTGACTCTAGTTCATTCAGTTCCTCTCTTTCTACTCCCTACCTCTTTATCATTTTGTCAGGATAAAACACATTACAAATTGCAAGAAGCTCACACAGTAAGTAAAAGTATGTTAATAAGCACAGAAGGTGAATACTTTTTGTACTATATCCCTATGTAAGAAAAGCTTTGTAAATATAGAACTTTCAGGAAAGCCATGGTATCCAAGTTATGGAAATGCCAGTCACAAAAAAATTGCCACTAATGCTCGCATGCTAAGCAGAGCCATGAAGCACAGAACGTGCAATAAATATTTCTGAAAAAATACCTTGTAAGTTCATATACTGCAGGATATATCTGAAAAAACGAGTCGTAGAAATACTTCATCATGTAGAGATTGTAGTGGCCTGAGAAGCCACTTCTCAGTTCACCTGACAATTTATAGATATGACCTATACTGGAAGAAAATAAATAAATATTTTTTCCAATCAGCAGCTGATGTAAACCAAACATGTTTACTGTTAATGCTGCTGTCACAATTAATCACAAAGGCCCAGAAATCAGATTGTGCAGAACCTAATATTTTACATTAATATCACTGTGTGGTATGTATTAGGGCTTTCTCAGATAGGAAATTAATTCTTATTAAAATTTCTTGTGGGCGTTAAAACTGAAGTAATGAGACAAGAATGAGATGGGAGTCCAGAGGCAAATGGGGTGGAGAGGTTTATATAAAACAGCTCCTTAATAAACAGTAGAAGAAAGCTCATGAGAAAGGAGCAATATGCCAGATGGAAACAGCTTTGCCTGTTTCCTGAATAGAGTCTTTCACCCCATTTTAGAGAGGTAGGGTGAAACATTGTCAAGGCTGATCAGACCCACACACTCAGTAAAGAATTTGATCTGTCTCTATTACTGCTTGCTAACTGAACTGATTGCCAACTCAGACCACTGGTAGAAGTTTAATTATCATCCCTGTTTTCATTATAAGCTGCTGGTCCTTGGGGGTTTATCACTTCAGTTTTTAAGGCCTTTCTGTGAGTGGTTTGGTCACAGAGGTAACAGAACTAGATTGATTTAGAAACAGATTTATCCAGACTGCTGCTGAAATTGTGGTTAAACTAGCTTGACATACCTCTTCACCTCTTTCTGTAACACACATGCTAAAAATCCTGCCCTTATATTTACCAGAGTCAAACATAACTGGAACCATGTTAATAGTCTTTGCAGAAAAATCTCACTAAGATACCTCTTTGAGGGGTGTAGGGTTAATCTGGAATCTCTTCATGAGGCTACAGCCTGGCACATGGCCAATGTGCAGGTCAATTGGTCAATATTTGCAAGAAATCCTGAATTATATTCAAAATTTTGGTTCTCACAGAGCTCAGAAGATCCTTTCCCTGTCCTCCTCTTCCAGATCTGGAATGTGCCAGTCTCCCAGTTCTACTGGCTAATAAAGATCTGAAAGCATAGTTGTTACTGAGAGGCTTGCATGTCTTTCACATACCAGCAAATGCATATGCCTGAAAAGTGAGAACCTAGAAGGATATAAAGTAGATTTCTCTAGACAAGTATTGCCTTATGCTGGTTTTCAAAAAACATGGTGTTTTTTAAAATTTTTTTTCCTCCTCAAAAATCAAAGAGGTTATAGAAAGGGTGATTAGTTCCTCTTCTTCTCCACAGCAGACTGTGCTTTTGAAGTCCTTCCAGAGTACTTGTCATCACAGTGCATGTAACCTAACTGTTCAGGTCTTTAGAGGGCTACAATATATCATTCTGGAAGCTGTAATTATATGGTTACAAATCCAGTATGTTGTGTGGCTGTTTGTGTAGGTAAATTTTGTATAATGCTTCCCAGAAAATGTTTTGATAGTGGGAAGAAAGAATTTGGAATTGACAAACCAGGTTTTCCTAGGCCAAATTGTTCAGGTTTATCCCCTCAGGATCCATCTCCACAGTAGGTTTGATTCAAGTGAGCAGCCGACCTAGCCAGAGCATGTGCAGCCACAGCTGCATTCGAGTGCCATCACCCACTCAAATGGAGGAGGAGGAGAGGAGGACAGGCAAAGAGAGGTGGAAGAACTGTACAAGCAATTTGGTTATCATTTCTGTTTGGTGTCAGAACTGCTGTGGTTATATCCCAAAGGTCTCAGCATTATACTAACCCAAGATACTCTGTCATTTGTTTCAAATGAACCACAGGCCATAACTAGAAACCCCCCATTTTAAATGGTTTTCCTGCAAAATGTCCCTCCTCAAGTTGCCAGTGTGACTGTTGACAGCAGAAGGATTTTGGGTTATGACCCAGCCTAGTGCAGTGTAAAGGAAACACGCGGATGAACTGGTCTGTACTTGTGGACACATTTGGGTGTAGCAACCCAGCTAGTGCCCCGAGTGACTCCTCAGGGATGGCTGGCCTTTGAGCCAGATGTTGCCATTTAACGGACATCTCTCGATAGCCAAAGCCAGGATAACAGACAAATGGGGGATCAACTCCAGTTGCCTATCCTCATTTGTCTTCTTGTCACGGCTCTCTGGCTTGCTGATACGTTACCCTGCTGATTTGCCCACCATGCCTCAGGCAATGCCCCCGTCTCAGGAGACATCTATAAACCATTTGTGGATCCAAAGAGAATCCGTTTTAGCATATAGGGATATGCGTTATCCAGCCTACCCAGGATGAATTTTAACTGGTGCATAAGCGCTGTGTAATCATTGTTTTGTATGCTATTTACGCATGTTTTATAAAGATACCGCCCTCTGCATAGCTGGGGTGTCCCTCCATTTGTATGGTAATGATCAGTATTTAGGGGGCCTTTTCTGCTCTGCTTCTTACCCAGCCCCGGTCCCTCTGATAGCTGAGCAAGACCCACAACAGGAGATCCGCTAATGAAGGTAGGCGAGATGAGGACAAAGAGCCCAGACATACCTATTCAAGGAGAAATCTGCATCTGAAAGTGCCTGCTGGAAATGGGCGAGATGCCAAACAGCAGGGAGAAGGGGGACGCTCTGGAATATAAAGAAGGGCATACTATTATGTTTTCCTGTCTTTAAGTCACTGGTTATTTGTACCAAAAAAAAAAAAAAAAAGGAAATAAACAAGGGGAACCGTTTGATTTGGCAGCAGCACATTTTATATCCATATCCCAGCAAATGCAACACCCCTTCTCTCCCACAGACCTACCTGCTGCTGTCACTCTTCTTCTAATATTGCAAGCATTCTCCTGTTCCACCTCTCCACAACCATTCTCCGGTTCCATCTCTCCGTAACAGAGCCTCTACCAACAGCTGATAAATGTGCTGGATTTGCAGTTGCCCCAGGATGCAGCAGTCAAGGCTGTGCTATCTGAGCAGGTAGGTGACTTAAGCTCTCATTTTCAGGAATCACTGCCTTTTGGGGAGCGTAGGTTACGCAGCTGAACACATGATGCCTACACTTCAGGTCACAGCAATCACCATTGCTCAAGAGCCCTTGCTGTTACAGTTGAAAGGGGTTTTGTTTTACTGTTTCTGAGCATGCTGCCATGCTGCTTTTCCAGTTCTGCTTCCAGCCATTCCTATGGTGCCTAGGTCTTTCCCATTATAATTTCTGCATGTCCTGCTGCCTCCAAGAGACCCCGGCAGCCTTTAGGTCCCAATGTTTAATAGTATCCCCTGCTGAACACAGGTCCAAACACGCAACTCGTGCCAAAAGAGAAAGTGGGAATCATCTCAGCAGCAGACTATGGCAGCAGAAAGTTGATCAGTACTCACATTCACAGGGGACAAGCTGCAGCAGCAGCCTGGATGACAGGTAGAAATGACATGCCCAGCCAGAATCAGTGGATACAGTAATGCTGGAGAAGAAGCCTGTGATCTCCCTCCCCTACTTCTCTTATGGCAGCTAGGCTGGTTAATAGCCAGCAACCCTCTTCAGGAAAAAGAAAAAAAAAATATTATGTGTAGGCCCAGAGTGAAAGAGTTCAACTGGAAAAGACCATCTTCCCCCAGCAACCCATTATGCTTAGCTCTAAACCCAAAGTTCAGCATGGTGGCAGGAAAGCAAATTTGATAACAGCATGTAAATCATGTGCCAGTGGACCTGGGCTGAGAACCTGCTATCTAAATCTCAGCTTCCCCTGTGCCAGAAGCATCCCAGCTGAGACTCATCCAGGATTAATCTGCAAAGACTAAGAAAGAGAAGGAGCAATGATTGACATGGTAATACAGCATCTCCCATGCAAAAATGCCCTCAACCGCCTCCAGCATTTTCATAACCAAATACACACCTTGTTTTGCACTATAAAGAGTATGGGAATGAAATGTGATAATGAGACATAAAGAGATGCATGTATGAGACAAGCTGTGGACAGGCAGTGAACATAAAAAGAGACATGTACGTGTGCACATATGGGAGAAGTGGCAGATAGGCACTTTCTTATAATCTAGCAACAATAATCATGACAATAACTAAGTTCTGTTATAATTTTCCACCCTCCACGCACCTTTGCATCTCTGGAGAAAAGAAGCAAATGACCAAGTTTTCTATTCAGATTCTTGTAACTAGGCTCCAGTGGTCCCTGTCAAAAATACCCTGTCAAATATCCACTTAAATCATCAGGGAAGTTTGCTTCAGCTGTCTTCCTGCCACTTGTATTCTGTATTTTTTTCTTTATTAACAAGGAGGATGCTTCATGGAAAACCTACAAGAATGCATTTTACAGAGACTATTGGAAAATATCAGTTCAGAATTCACTTTCCACAATCTGTGACACATCCAGTGCTAAAAGCTGCTTTCACTTCATCAGGAATCAGAACCAGTGCCAGACCTGCCTCTGTTTCTTACACTTGCAAAATTAATACCAGTAGGCTTCAGCTCAGAGAGGACTTGAAGAGATTGTCTGGCAAATATTTTCAAATGCTAAATAATAGGGGGGAAATAATACCGTCTGGACAGTGCAGCAGCAGAAAAAGAGGCAATATTTGTTCACTAAATTCTCTTCTAATTATTGACATACTGCAACTAATCAGCATTAGAAGCAAAAAGAAGCTGTAATCTATGAATGTCCTCCTCTTTTTGGACTGTTCCCAGTACTAATTGCAGCAGAGGAGGATTCTGGACTGAAATCCTCTGGCTTTTCACTTAGAGGAACTCAAAGGCTGCACAAAACGTTACAGGTTTTCTGACTTTCTTGCAGCAACACTTTTGCCCTGCCATTTTGTGAGGCTATGGATCCACAGCAACAACCTTTTATCTGAAAGCTTGTTGTAAACTGAACCAACAGTAGCAGATGCAGAAACAGATTTCCCTTGGGAAATAAAATCAAGTCAGTCTGACAGCCATAGTGGCAAGTACTAGCAATGTTCATTGCCCTTGTAAATCTTGGGGATAAACACCCCTAAAATGTCAATGACTGATGGTGGAGATTGAGTAGAGTGTAGGTGTTGTAATACACAGTATACATTCCTGTGCTCTCTCTCAGCCAAAATGGGAATGAATGATCATTCGTATTGGGCAGGGTGTAATTGCCTACGCTGTGTCATGGAGCTCATGGGCAGGCAGTGCTGGGGTGGGTGAAGATGCTTCTACATGAACATGTCATGATAATCAGTCTTCATTGATTCTTTTACTCCCTTATATTTGTTGCTGTCCAGGTGAATGCTTCCTCTTATCTAAGTAGAAATTGTTTATGCATAGTGCAGTGCCAAGATCTGTGTAAACATTAAAATATGGATATGATTCGCTCTTGATGATGGAAGCAAACCCATAGCATAAGAGAAAGAAATTGTTCTATCTCTCTCCACCATGCCATGGACATCTCTATAACAGGCTTGGGGGATTTCTAGTCTGGCTTTGCTCCCTGTTCTAGAGAAACATTTACTTTGCTCCCCATGCTGCAGTCTTGCAGGAGAAGTTGTGCTGGCTGCACACCCCCTTTGGGCTGGGACATGTGCCTGCCTTGTGACACTAAAGTCACCCTCTAGGCAATTTTTTCCTCTCAACCATCCTTCCAGAAACCATCTTTTTGCCCTTTTTGCCTTAGGGGGCAAGGAAATTGCTGGTGGGACATCAACAAAGAGAAGAATTTTACTGGCGAAACCAGCAACCTGCTTTTCATTGTTACTTTTTATTCCTGCCTGGATCATCTTGCAGTTGTTTCTATGACAACAGAAAAATTATTTCTTAACATAAATCAAATTTGTCAGACTTATACTTGTGCATACCACTTGCTGAAGGCTGGGAAAGCAATTCTGAGACCAAAAAGCAGACCAACTGACCCACTCTGAAAATGGAGCTATCAAGGATCTAAAACAGAAAAGATTCCTTGTTTTCCTAGGTAAATTTGTTCTGAGTATTGAATTGTTTTTCTTTTATATTTTGAGAAAGAAAAGCATGAGAAAAGGGTATATCATGAATTAATACACTTATGTTTTAAAGTACTTTGGGACAAATCCACTGTGTTTCTAAGAAAAGAAGCATGAATATTCAGCACATAAACAGCATAGGAAAAGGAGGAAAATAGAAGATTCATAGGAGCTCCTCTTTGGGAAATGTAAAGTTCTAGGCAGTGGGTTACTCTTGCTAATCTAAAATTGGCGGTTAAGAGGCTATTTTAGTTAAGATGTCTCTGACCAAAGGGCCATCCTATTCATCCTGTGGAAGAGAACAAACTCCACCCCTGGGTATGGAGACTGGGCTACAATATGAGCATAGGTGAGCGTTCTGTCCACAGTACAACTCCTATTTGTCTCAAAGAGAAAGTTTCAAAGAATGAACAAAGGCAAAGCCTCATCTTTTGCTACCGAAGGTAATGTACTGTTTATTATCCTTTCACTCTGTTAGTGTTTGATTCAGCAGAACTCAGTAGGAGTGATTCTTCTTCTCTTCCTTCCCATCTTCCTTTCTCTGTTTCTGCTCTACTTCCTTCTTGGCATCTCTCCTTTCTTCATCCTGCTCCTTCCAGCAATTCCAAACCCAGCCTCAACTGCATTTTGGCTTCATTTCTATTCCTCTCCATCTGCTAAAATGCATTCATGTATTATGTATGAAATGTTGACATTTATAATGTTGTCAATAAGGTTTTGAGTCAAAGCCTGAATAGAAACAAGCAATTTGGGCAGCATTTATGTCTCATCAGTATAGTTTCAGACTATTTTTGGACTGAAGAAAGGAAACACTGCACAGTTTGGTCCTACTAGGGAGATTTCCTGAAAAAACATGATGGATAAGAGCATTTTTTTTACTTTAATTGAAGATTAAATGCCAAAGAGTATGGTGGTTCCATGTGGTTAACTCATGAAGCAAGGTGACCCAAGTGTTTCAAGAATACTGTATCAAAGCAAACATACATCAATGCAGTAAAGTGAACATGTAAGTCTTTTGAAATATCCACATACACACATAGGCATGACTGGGAGTGGGATTTTGTTCTTAAAGCTGTAATTCTGCAGCAGTTTAGTATGGCATCTAAGTGAAGATGACTTCCACTTTTCCTTGGATGCTCTCTCCATTCTTCTTTTCACTGATATTTGTGCTATCAGGGATAAACACAAATATCAGGGATACAGGGAACCAGTTAAGGGAGACAAACTAGCAGCTCATTTCATGAGGGGGACAGAGGGGAAAGAAGCATTTCCTTCCAATTTAGCTCCCCAAACCAACTCACTGAAGGATTAGGTATGTTTTTGCCAGTGTGAAGGAGAGACGAAAAATCCAGTCAGCAGTGTAATGAGGCAGAGGGGCAAGTAGTCAAGGGGTAACAACAACCTTGGTCAGGTAGACTCTGACAACTCCAGCTTCAAGTGGGGATTTTGAAAATCTCAGGCATGACTTTGCTGTATCCATAAAAAAACCAGAGCTCTGTCAAACTTGCTTCAGAAGTATTCTGGCATTTAGGGATGCTTAAATTTACAACCCTGTTTTCCATTTCTTGTCTTTGATGTATTGATTGCTACTCTTCTTCCAAGATGTTTGCTGTGCATCATACTTTGATTTTAGGAAAGGTCTCAGGCATATATTGACAGCTCTGGATATCTGGATAAGACAAATTTCTCCTGCTGAACAAATTTATTTAATTTATGTTTATGGTTTGCCCATATCTGACTGTTTGGATTTGAACTGTATATACAGAATAATTTGACTACCAGTTCCATAGGTCTTTCAGTTACAAGGCACTACATTTAGTTGGAGGCAAAAATATTAAATAGAATCAGCTACAGGAAAAGTCATTCCTTATTTTTCCCAAAAGGAGATTTTTTTTTTCTATTTCACCCAATACAAGGTTCAGCACTTGGAAGAGAGGGAACAAAAAATAATAGAAATCCTTAGGCATGATTTTTCTCTTGATAAAAAACAATTGAAATGAGCTGTAATTTGGCTTCTTCATTAACGTGAAAGTAAAAAATAGACAAGGTAGACTAACAAGTACATGACTGAGTCTAGAAGGAAACAGAGGTGAAAAGAGGTTAGAAATGAGAAGAAAAGAAACAGTGGTTTGTTGAATGCTTGAGGTAATCAAAGCCCTGCATGAATGCCCAGCTAGGTGAACTTTGTCCTCTTTACTCTTTGATCTTGGTCTGCAAATGATTCATGGCATTTAGTGACCCGCTACACCAGCTTGCCAGTAAGTTATTAGGGAATCATAGCTCCTCTTTTTTACATCACATCCTTGTTTTCACTTTATTCCCTGAATCTCTCAGTGATATATGTACGAGTGTGAAGGAAATATCAATGACATGGAGAAGAGCTCTCTCTCTCTGTATGGCACCTCTGCCACCCCTGCCTTTGTGCTTAAATGCTTTCTCTTGTGTTTGGTTCTTGCTGGTCCTGATATTTTGCAATATATATAATTTTCTCTAACTGTGTTCTCTAATCGTTTTACACAGACTGAATCAAAGGACACCCTCCAGGGGAGAAAGAACTCATCTTAAGATCAAAAGTTATGCTTTATTTGCTGTTGGAGGTCACCTAATCTGAACATGGCATTCATAACCTATTTTCAAATTGCTGTTTAGTCACTCTAAGTGGTTTAACTCATACATAATGTCCTAAAAAAGCCCTGATCTTGGAACACTCTGAGGACCACCCAAGAACTGCTGAACATTTCCCATTCCCATGACAACTGAAGGCTCAAAGTAACCTCCTGTGCTGTGCCTTAACTCTTCTGGCCAGAGCAGGACTGAAAGGCTTCACCCTGATGCATCTGCTCCCCACATTTCTTGTTTGTAACCGTCAGCTGATAGATACCAACTAGACCAATGCATTTCTTCAGGTGTGTCTCAAAGAGAGAAGAGGTCAGCAGTACACTTTTTTTTTTGTACATTGAACAACCTCTTGTAGCTATCCAGTGAAAGGAAATTAAATGTGGGAATCTTTGTAGGAAAATTCCAAATCCCATCACTCAGTAGATAAGCACAAGCCTTCATGAAAGAACCTACATGTGAGTCACAGGAAGGAGTGTATTATTTAGTTCCCCTTTTTTATTTATAGTCACTGAGACCTGTTAAAGCTGTGAAGCTGCACAAATGTTTGCCAAACTGGACCTGTATTCTTTTAACTCATAGTGTACCTGGAAACATAATACAACATCATAATAGATTCTTGAGGGTATTCTCAGGGGGAAAAGGTGATGTTGTGAAGTGATTTCAAAAGGAATCAGAAGAAGTGTTCAGTCATAAAGCTAATATTTGGCAAGGGAAAAGTGGAAGTCACTTTTTAGTTGTCACTAAGACAACACAAAATATGTCTTCAGACGATAGCGAATGGAGAAGGATGCAAGAAGGCTGTGCCAGATGGCAGAACCAACAAATGAAAAAATAAACTGTACCACTCACAGGAATTTTACATGGCAACATATAGTTTAGTGAGCTTTATTCTCATCTGTGTAGACTAGGAATAGGGAATAACCCTATTAAAGTCAATGAAGTCAGCAAGTCCAGCTGAAGACATGGAGAAAGATGTGCCTTTATCAAGCCTTTTTGTTTAAGCCACACTTTGGTGCTTTTTATGCTGTTTGTTTTCCCCTTGTAACACACTAAGGGCCAAATTACAAGGTTGTCTAACACCCAACCCTGTCAGCATCATTGCTCCACTTTCAGAAACAACACATGGAGAACACAGCAACACACAGCAAACAACACTCTGTGGATCAAAGCAAGATGACCATGCTGGGCAATAGTAACAAATAGTAGACAAATAGGAACAGACTCATCATCATCATCATCATGGCTGGGCTTCGCAAATGAAGATTTGGGAAGGGCACTACCCGCGTTTGTTACAAGCGCGCTGGTGGCTAAAAAGGCCAATACGAGAGAGGCACATCTGGTTTCAACAGGCACAGCAGAAAGACTCCTTAGGAGATATATTCTGCAAGGCACGATTCTTTCTGTGTTGTCTTTTCTCCTCGAGAGTGATCCTGCGTGCGTTCTCAAAGGCATCAGCAACCTTAAAGATAGTGTGTCTCCAGACCTCCCGGTTGGAGGTCAGAGTAGACCAGTTATGGTGATCAACATGGCCAAGGCTGAGATGTTGTTTCAGGGAGTCCTTGTATCTTCTCTTCCGGGCTCCTCTCTTGCGGCAGCCGGTGGCAAGTTCACCATAAAGCAAGATCTTAGGGAGGCGGTGATCTTTCATCCTTGAGATGTGCCCTGCCCAGCGCAGCTGTGTTCTCAGTAACATGGCCTCAATACTTGTGACTGCTGCTTGTTCTAGAACAGATGTATTGGTCACATAATCTGACCAGTGGATGTTTAGAATTGTACAGAGACAGCATTGATGGAAGCATTCTAGGAGACGCAGGTGGTGGCGGTAGATGACCCATGATTCAGATCCATATAAGAGAGTAAACAACACTATGGCTCTGTAAACACTGATCTTTGTACTTTTCTTCAGGTGTTTATTTTGCTAAGCTCTTTTATGAAGCTTTCCAAAGGCACTGTATGCCTTTGCTAACCTGTTGTCTATCTCTCCATCAATCTTACCATCTGAGGAGATGAGGCTGCCTGGGTAATTAAACTGCTGGACAGATTTGAGCTCTGATTCGCCAATGGTGATATGGGGATGGTGGAAGTCTTCCTGAGGTGCCAGTTGATAGAGAACCTCTGTCTTCTTTAAGCTGACTTTGAGCCCAAAGAGCAGACTACAGCCTCAAAAACAGCCGTTTGAGCTTGCCTGCTCTCACCAGTGTGCAGCCCAGGACTGGCAGAGCCAGAGGTGCTTGGGCAGTCATCACTCCTAGAGAGATGTTACGCCTCATCTCCTCTGCATGCCAGCTGCTTCTGCTCCTTCATTGTTTCCAGAGGAGGCAGGAACAAGCAATTACAAATCTGCGCACATACTGGCCAATCTGTTGTCCCATTACATCCCTAGATCTGCCCTCACTATGTTTAATGCAGTAGTGAAGTCAAACAGAGTGTTCAGCATTCAAAGGACGTGAGCAATTTTAAAGGAAAAGTGAACCCTTTGACAAAAAAGAACTTTGAAGGAACTAAAAATTGTATTTATAGCATGTAGAATACATTCTTGTGATGAAATGACTGAATCATATACAGCAGACAGCTTCCATAACACCAGCAGTGCTAAGCACAAAGCCATTTGAACAGAAACATGGGGCTCCTGGGAGGTTTTGCATGTTTTGCTTATATTTTCCTTTGGCAGCATGAATGCCAGAGAAGAAAACCACCTGATTTGTTTTTTCCTCCAACTTATTTTCCCAGACATCTGCAAGTCAGCATCCACCATAGGCAAAATTATGTAGCGATGACCAAATATGTCAGACTTACAGGTAAAATGGATACAGTGGCTCAGAAAGTTCACTGTTCTCAAAGTGAGTCATGCCTGTTATTTACTCCCTCAGGTTGCAAGTAGTGTTTATTGAGGTCTTCTCTCTATCTTTTACCATCATCAACTGCCCTTTGCCTTGTGGACAACACCGAACAAATATGACCCTGTCATAAGAGGAAGAGCCTAGAAGAAAGGTAAGGGTTGACGTAAATACAGCACCAACCAGCCCATGTATTCATCAACTGATCTCAGGAAAGCCTCCTGAGATGTTTATCAAGTTAAATGCTCAGTTCCTTTCTTCCTTTTCCCATTTTTCCTGCTGTCTTTGGATTTGTTACCTATTCAGAATAGTTATTTGTTCTTGTCTTGGTAAATAGGAGTCCTTTGGAACCACGTGCTGGCTCTTCTGGGTGACTTTTCCAGAACAGTTCCATTCCTGAGCACTACAGTTCAGTAGCAAAGCATTATGAATTGAAGCTTAATGAGTCCATTACTCATCTCCTCTCTAAATACAATATGTCCTGATTTCTGAGCAACGTGGACAGTTGCAGAGTTTTTTTGGCATGGTGAGGATTCTCTTAGGTCATCCTCACTATGGTTATAACCATAAGAGAACAATTGTTAAGGACCTGTTAGTTTTCCAACATTTTCCTGCAACCCCCTCAGTAGCCACCAAGAGCATCTCTTTTCCAATGAAAAGTCACTTGCTGCTGTCAGTAGGGCATCAATGAGTTGTTTCTCTGACTCAGCAGCGAAAAGACACAGAGGGACAACCTATAAAGCCAATTAAGGTATTTTTTTCAGTACTCTTTTGTGCAGCATAAATGTATATCCTATATGTGCTCTCCAGGTTGGCTCTACCAGTTTGTGTTCGTACTGGAATGGCTGAAGCAGTATAGCTTATGAGTACAAGCTGTTGTTAACCACTGAGAGACTACGGAAAAGCCTCTGCTGGCAAGTTGTAGTCTGAACCTCCCTCTACCTGCCTGTGCCTGCTGCACCAGAGGAAACCTCGAGACAAGGATGGAAGACAAGTGGGTTTCAATAAATCACTTTCCTGTCAGTGTGGAGGTCCATTTTCAGAGCATGTAGAGAAGAAAAGGTTTGAGTAGGCTGCTCAGCCCTCCTTCCTCACTCCGGAGATACCTGGGGAGCTTATCAATACTGGAAAGTTTGAGAAGAACCTGAGTTTCTTGTCGTTCAGGTGATTTTGAAAGGCTCTGGGCAAGGAGGTCTGTTTTGCAATGTACTCTCTTTTCCCTTCATTGTGCATTCATTCATTCATTCCAGTGTTACAGACTGGAATTAAAAGTCTTAGAAGGGTAAACTTCTGAACAAAAATCAGTCCTGAAACTAAGAAGAAAAGGTTGGCACCCTCCACTTAACCTTATCTGGTGTAGATAGCCTCTGTTTATAGTCACTGGTCATTGATAGGTATCTCCCAAAAGCTATTCAGCCCACCCAGCTTACACTCCTGTTTTAGGATGCCAGTGGTGGTCAGTCTCCACTGATTATAAAGATAAGCTCTGTGCCAAGGTTTGCTTAGATGCTTGATTTCTAGGAGAGTAAATTTGGGTAAAATTAATGCTCTCCTACATGATAAGATTTTGTTAGGACTTTGGGCATGATCACCACAGACTACACCGAGCTTGGCCACTGTAACCCCTCATTTGGTATTGCAACTTCTGCTCCTTAGGCACTGCCTTTCTTCACTGACACTGTAAGAAGCCAAAGACTGGCCATTCTAGATCACAGAAGTCAAAATCTGTCTTTCCTTTCTTCCCTTCAAATACCAGGGCTGTCAAACCTTATGTTTGAGATAGCATTTAAACTGCAAAATAGCTTTCATTTTTTATTTATACATACATTTCTTTGCCTCTCCTCAAGCTGCCTGAATGTCACATTTTGGCAACCAAGGCGCAAAAGAACCATGTGGGACTGAGACTGAAAGAGGCCTCTGTGCCACAAGAGAAGTCATGAGTGCCTTGGGGACAAGGCAATCTCCTTGGAGGTAATGAAGAGATTTGATGAACGAGGGTTGTTAATTCTGCTGGAACACAGTAATGTAGGGGTTGGTGTTATCAACACTTGGAGCCAGATTTGCAATGTATATTTAGTTGCAAGACACCCAGGCTTCATTTGCCATTAAGAGGGACACTGTCCATGCCTATATTATTTGTGAATTTGATTCTTATGGCCTAATTTTCAGAGGCAGCTCTCTCCTCCAGCCCCAGTGACTATAACTGCACTTTGGGGGATTTACTTCCTGTGAATTCTTAACTAATGTGAATTGCCCTACTGATTACACAAGGGGGAAATACTACTGCTGTATATAAGAGCTACAGTATTGGACTCTGGAAGGTTAAGATTCTCCTGGCTATGATCAGCTTCCCTGTTTGATCAGCCTCCAATAAACTGAAGACAAGCGAAGCATCAGCGTACAGTACACAATTATATTTCTGGCACATCACATCTTGCTGTGTTATCTCTTCTTAAATCAGAACCTGTTTTCACTCTTATAATTTAATAGACCATCATATGAAACCTTGAATAGGAGGCGTTTCTTTTAAATTTGACTGAAAATAGCTGCCCTTCCACAGTGAGCTCATGTCTTTTTGTTTTGTTTTATGGTCAGTTTACTTCCCCTTCACACATACACATATTCATTAATTTATTTTGTGCTTTATTTTAATAGTTTCCTGATATGAGTTCTCAGAAAAAGAGTTAGCTGTTATGCAAATGGACATTTTGCAGACATAGGACCTATTCTTGAACATACTCAAACATAGTCAAGTATATGTGCTTATACTGTTCATTTGAAAACCAGTAGTTTTAATGGCTGATGAGGAAGAGTTTAATTTACGTTTAAATTAATTTTTTTCACCTCTGGGTTTTGTTAATCTCTGTGATGGTAAATTTGCAAAATAAGTTGTATAAATTTGTTGACTGGATATAACAGAAAGCCCCCTTCTAAGTAAAAACTAGGCCCTGTTCCTACTGAGTCAGGTACCTGGAGTGAGGTTGTGGGAAAAGCTATACTCTTTATTTTTTCAGCCCTCTAAGGCAAGAGGGCTTCAAGGCTGTCCTACATTATCTTCTGCTTCCCAAGTATTTCTGTTAGCTGTGGGAAATGGACATCTGCTGGGAACTGTCTGTACAATTCCTGGTCAGCTGTCTGACCTTTTCAGTCTCCACTTATGTCTTAAATCCCTTTTCTGTGTACAGTGCAATCAGGTTTCTTGTCCCAACATGGATTGTCCATTTTTATGAATACACATTGCAGCAGGAAACGTGGACATTCTGGTAGGCAAATGTTCTTGATAAAGTGCAGGTGGTATATTGAAGAGAGCTGTATCTCTGGGACAAAATTTTTCTGCATTATCTGTCAAAAAACAAGTTGCTTAGGGAGGGTAAGAAGGGAATTCACATTCCCAGAGTTCAGTTAAACTAAAAAGCCCTGCTCTTAGCCTGACATTGGTTTCTGGGTCTGAGTACCACCATGGTCCATGTTTGTTCAGAGAGGCTGTGACTGATCACCAACAATGATGCAACTGATTCCTTTGCAGACCTGAAGAGACTTGCAAGGGGATTAACACTAGAGAACAGAAAATGCTCTTGACACAAAAGACCTCATTAGAATAGATTTATTTATAGAAAGAAGACAAATTTGAAGATGTCAGTTATATTCCATAGAAAACCTCTTTGTGATACAATGCTTCAAGAGCAGAATACATGTAACATATTTACTCTGTAAAGGTTATTCAGGACCAATGCATTAAATGTGGTGGTGAAAATTAATCAGGAGATTTGGAAAAAAACCCATACCCTCAAGTAGGAGCCAAGTTAGGTTTCAGGTATGTTCGAAGCTGCGTCTGTTGCTTCAAAAAGCTATAACATTGGTTAAAGGGATTCTGAGCTTGTTTGCAGGAGGATACAGTTTCAACGGACTTGCAGAAGTCTGAAATGTTAGAGTGGCATTAAGACAACTTGATTACACCTCACTAGGCCAATGTGACTTTTCACAAAGCATTTGTTACAATGTCCAGAAGTCTGCTGAACAACCAATTCAATTATTTCCTCCCTCTACTAGGCCACTGTAACTGGGAAAAAAAAAAAAAGAAGAAGAAGAAGAAGAAGAAGAAGAAGAAAATTAAATCACAGTGTTTTGTGCAGTTTAGCAGGATAACCAAAAAGACATCCAGCAAGTGGCAGAGGTTCAACCATAGAGTCCTTTGTCTCCTAATCAAAGGGAAAATAATGGGAGGGCATATCCCTGTTGCACAGTAACTTGTTTTTGTACTTTGTGCTTGAAGCAAGAGACCTGATCTTGATCTTCAGGGCAAACCTGATGTCCAAAGAGACCTATACAGAAGGTATAAGCACTAAGCACTTAAAAAAATCTAAATCCTGCAAGACAATTAAGATCATGTTTGATTTCACAGCATGGTGATAGAGCTAATCTGTCAGCACCACAATTAGCAACATGTAAGTGCCAACCCAAATGTCTGTTTCAACTCTGCTAAACAATACCTGTCCATGGGAAGGAGGTGAGAGTATTCCAACTGACTCAACAGCTTGAAGCTCCCTTGGTGTCAGCAGGGACTTCAGAAGGTGGTGAAGTCCTGGTTCCATGGAAATGCTGTTAAGATTGAGAGCATGGCTCTCCTTTAAAAGAAGACCCTATGAAACTTTACAGAAGATCTGTATTTCATAGAAACATTCCATGTAACATTATAAAAATAGTACAGAGTATCATGACTGAGCACCAGAATTGTCAGTGTTATAACCTTAGGTCTGCCCCTTGGTCCATACCAGTCTGGCAAGGCATGCTTTTTAGGATAGATGGCAGGCTGAAAGGAAATCGTGGACAGTCTGTAGCTTCTATTAAAATGTGTCTCAACATATTTCTCTCAGCAGCTCTCAAGTCCCTCCCAAGCCAGCGGCTGTGTGTACCTCCCGTCCTATCATTGTTCTTCCCTCACCCCCACTTCCTAAAATAGCAGTCTTTGTTTTCTGATACCTCTTTCCTGTGGAATCTGAGAGAGGGGAAATTCTGCTACTGCCTTGTGGATACCCTGTATATTCTGAGAAGGACTTTTATCAAATTTACTGTCAGCTAAGCACTACCTGGTTCAGGTGATTCCTGAATGCTATGGGAGGTGACACTTTAGAGAACAGCCATACCTGGACTATATCTTTTTCCTGCTCCAACAGGCAGCAGGAATGTGGCACAAATGTTCTCCTTTCACTGCAGTTAAACTGTGACCCAGAATGCTACAACTGTAAATTCATCAGCTTTATCCAAATTAACAATAATCGGAAGAAAATTTCTGCAGGTTAAATTAAAAAATGTTTTCATTTCATAAGACCTTCAGCACTTCAACCATAAAGTAGACATCAGTTGATTGTTGATAATTTTGTCATATTTTAATTCTCACTTATAAGCATGTTGTATTTTTTAGAAAAGATGAAAAGCAAACTATAAAGTTCCCCAGTTCTTAGTGGTGAGTATTTTGGTGTATGGCTCATGACATTTGAATGTAAATATATCTTACCTGAACAAAAGAACTATTTTCAGTTCCTCATCAACCATTAATAATGTTATTGGTAACCAATACCTCACTGTATCATAAAGTGTGCTGATTTGGACTCTTTGCAGAATGCAGATCCCCATTATTTGGGGGAAAAAAAAAAGATTATGTAGGTGACTGTCTCCATTAATTAAGCTATTCAAATCCAATTAGCTGTTTCCAGAGGGTACTTTATCTCATTACAGTTCTCTCAACTTAAACAATAGAACAAACAAGCAAAAACTATAAACCCAATCTCACTGTTCCCAATGTCACAATGAGTTAATGTCCTGCTCAGCAGAAAGTGAGCAGTGATGCTAACACGTCTGGTCAGGCATCTAAGGAGGGGAGCAAATCTGATGTTCATTAGAGATTAGAGACACTCATCACTGTCACAAGAGAATGGCAAGTCTTTGCACCACAAGAGTAGTGGCCCACCATGATCCTCATATTCCAGCAGCAAGAAGCTTTTGAATGTAACTTGCCTTTGTGGGCAACCACAAGTGTCGCTACTGTGTTTAAAGGTGAGGCCATAGTTCTGTTCTTGACTGAGACAGCATTGCCCACACACTGACAGTGCAGCACATGTGTGAGGATTTCCAGGACTCAGGCTCAACATTGTTGTTTCTCACACAGGATTTCACCCAGTCATGTGGAAGTGAAATGCTACCACACACAAAGTTGTTTTGCCATCTGGACACTGCTGGAAACATTTTGCTTCTCATAAACCGATTGAGATCATCTTTCCTCATTAGCTAGGTCATTGAATGGCTGGCTACTGTGCCATGCTATAACATACACATTTCAATGCTTAATTATTTCAGGCCAACAGCCTTCAAACTGCAAAAATAAGGACAGATTCATAATTTTACTTTTCTTTGCTGAGAGATGCCCCAAATTCCTGTTCAGTGCTACTTGGTAGTGTGAACAAGCACTGATATTGATTGGCAGCTCTAAGAGAAATACCCAGACATTCTTGTTCATTTATTGTCACCTTGCAGGACTCTGGCAGCTGACTGTAATCCAAGAGAGGACTCATAAAACCAGAAAGAGGGGGAACTAAAGGCCAGATATGCTGGGGAGCCCGTGAGACCAGAAAACAAGCTGTTCTGCCAGTGACTCAGAAGAAACCTCCTCCCTTTGGAGGCCTTTTTTTTTGTTAGAGGGCAGGATTTGGATTAATGAGAGACTTGATGAATATAAGTAACAATATTGCTATTTGGGCACTTGAACAGCTAAGAGAAAGGATCCAAACAATCTGTGAGTGCTCATAAAAATTGATAGCCCCTGAACTAAAGCAATGTAGGACTTGGCAAGTTAGATCTCTAACCCTTTTGTCCATAGTTGCTGGCATGCAGGTGGGACTCAGTAGTTGCCAGGGATGGAGCAAACAGAGAATTGTGTTCAACACTGAACATCACCAACAAGCCTAAGAGAGAGAAAACAAATATGCCAAAGTGTTTTTAAAATAGAGCATTTCAAAACACTTGTTATTGATATAAAAAAGAGAAAATTTGACATGCAGTTCCTTTCCTACTCCGGTTTCTTGTGTCTGCAGTGTTGTACCATATCAGATTCTGTAGTAGTGCAAAATCACATGCCATGACCCTTCCCTTTGTCCTGCCCTCCTTCCACAAGTGGTGAAATTTCAACCTATATGGATAAACAGCGATTGAGAGATCAGATCTCTGTAACCCTAGTTTGCCATCTGTGCATGGACTCAGAAGAAACAGCCCCATAGACCTTGTTACTTTATCAGATGACTTGGGCGGAAGCTGGAAATGCTGTGGAAGGCATAGCTGGAGGCAGATGAGGGGAAATATGACACAAATCTGCAGGAATTCAATATCCATTTGTTCTTCTGTTGATAGAGCAATGTGCTTGCCTGTGACAACACTTGCAGCTTCAGCACCAGGGTCTGCTTTTTAATGATGGTGAGACCTAACAGCAGAATTTCCCTGTGATGTTTGAATGGTTAAACAGGTTTTGTTTTGGAAACTATGACAAGTATTATTATGATTAATGTTTTTTTTTTTTATGTTGCCCATTTCCTAGCTGTGTTGTAGCTAATTTTAGCCAATGCATCAACTCTTTATGCAGTCACATGAAAACACACCAGTCTGTGAGGAATGTTCAGGGCTACAGGATGGGCACAGGAATTTTAGATGTCTGCAAAAGTGGCTAACTGATTCTCTTTAAGCACCCTCTCCTCTCTTCTGCCCTCCAGGCTGGCCTCAAAAGTTGTGATCACAGATCTGTCAATAGATGCTGTGTCCAAAGTTTTGCCCAGTTACTAATTTTGACTGGCTCTGCAGGGTGATTTCAGGGTGTTCTGAAAGCACTGTCTTGTCCACTAGTGGTTCTTTACCCCAAGCTAACTATCTGTGAAAGGAGATGCCTGTCCTCACTGAAAGCATGTTGAAGTGCTGTTGAGATCTTAATAAGGTTGTGGCACTGAGGAGAATGTGGCAAGACAGAGTCTTAGTGTAAATGACATATTCATGTAGCACACACCCAGAACCCAATATGGGCGGGAGCTGGGTTAGGCAACTCTACAGAGCCTGAAACTCCATCCAGGGAGGAGAGCAGAAATAACATGCATCAGACATGCAGTCATTTTGGCTGAGCCCTGAATCCTTCATTCATTCCAAAGACAACTTTGTAGATGATGAAATGAGATGTTTGTCTTCGGACTGCAGCATTTACTGCTGATTTGAAGGAATGGTGTCAAGACTGATAAACTTGACAACCACTGGCCCCGCCACTCAGGGAGATTGTGACCCTGGGGGAAAACCCTCTATGTCGATACCTATGATTAGGTTAAGATCCTGGGTGATGCTACAGAAGTTGCCTTCTAAGCATGTGAAGGTGTTACAGTCACCAAGAAACAGGAGTTTCTGAATGATCTCTTCAGTGACCCTTGTTGTTGGATCTCACCAGCTGTGAATGAGCCAGTGGCCACTGTCACCGCTTGTCAGAGTCTGTGGAGGACAAGGCATGATAACTGAAGACAGGTGGGTTTGAAAAAGGAGATAACTACTTGGTTGTGTCTTAATTCTGAAAACCTGCTGCCTTACTGACATTCATGTTCCTACATCATGTATTGGTGTATCTGCTGGCATAGTTGTCACAGCTGCTCAGACTAAAATTAACTGCTACAGCCACCAGTCTGAACAATCGCATAATCTGTGCCACAGGGTTTAACCCACAACTTTGTCTCTGCTAACCTGATCCAGGTGGTCATTCCTATGAGGCAGAAGCACACCAGGAGAGCCCTTAATGAACGGTGACTTTCTTCTCCAGCTGACGTACATCGATGTGAGAAAGCAATTGGACACAAAATTTCTCATCAAGTCCCCAGTTAGGGTAACATATTATACAGGTCTGGTTTAATTTGTCTAACTTCAGGTTTTGCATCAGTAGTTTCCCCAGTCAGGGTGGGAGTCATCTCACTTGACATCAGATGTCTCCATCTGAGCTGGCCTTTGTCATCAGTGAAGTAGGTACTTGTAAGGCATGAGTCATTTGGCCTCTTTTAAATGTCTGCATTGGCGTGAGATGACTCATGTTCTTCCCATTTACTACAAAGGAAGCTCAAACCTCAAGTTGAGATAACACCTTAAGATATTAAGACTAGTTGAGCATTATTCTTAATATCTTGAGGTGTGTCAGTGGCCCAGTCCCACTCCTGTTCTGCACTTTCTAAATAAAACAATACATTTCCCCTGAGAATGATGTGTCTGATTCCCACCTACTTAATAGGGCACTCTCAAACTGGAAATAGCCCAGTTTCAATTAAAGTGTTTAAAATGTCACGGAAATGCCTCCTGTCCCTGGCTTCTACCTAGCCAGCTTCTACATTTTGCCGATGCTTTACAGTCACATCTTCCTCTTTTGTTTTGTTTTTTTTTTTTAAACTATACTTCTCCAGCCATCTTCTCTTATGAGCCACTGAAAGATGAAACAAAACATGAGGAGTGGACACAGCAAAGAGAGAAGCTAAGACATGCGACCAAGTCTGCCAGCTGTATGAAGTAAAATGATTACCCAAAGGATGTTTTTCCTCTTGTCTCTTTTCTTCTTCAAAAAAATAGTAGCTACTTATGACAGCAATACAGACTTCTCCAACAGAGTGATCTTAGTGGGCAGTGTCCATTTAAATTAAATTTTTCTAATCAAATAGTTAACTTCATCAAACAGTCAGAATCAAACTCATTAAGACTTTATTATTCAAGCATGCACCTCCCTTCAGCTTTTATCTCCCCTCAAGGGTTTTCATAGTAAAGCAGACTTTTTTTTTTTTTTTAATTAGCCCTTCTGCCCTGGAGTCTTCTATTTGATTTTCTAGTATCCAGGGAAGTATTGTTTTTTTTAACTACTCAATCCTTGAATAGAAAATTTTACCTCTTAGTTCTGTGTTATCAGTGATAATAAAGCTTCATGGAAGACATTTTGATAATGCAGAAACAGACGTGCACAAAGGCAAAGTGACACTTCAAAGGAGCATTAGCTCTGATATTAGAATCTCATTTATCTAACTTGTTCCTAAAGGACAAGTTAGCAATTCATGGGGGTGGCATGAAAGGCCCTTCAGTTCAGCAGGGCTGCCTGATCCCAGTGCCCTTCAGTGTGTGGAGCTTTATGAATGTTGTTGTATTTTTATTTTTCCTTGACTTCGTTCATTTTCATACAAGAACCAATTGCTTATATAACTGTTTCTCTGTGTGTTGTGAGGGATCCAGAAATGGTTGTACAAGGATTATTGTTACTGTAGGAGGATCAATCTGCATGTTTGCTGCCTTCCCCTGTATGCTGAACAACCTGTGACAGCTCACCAGCCAGTGACGTGCGGTACCATGACTATCCAGGTGTACATCTCTGTGTCAAGGATGCTCTGCCTTTGCTACTTAATCGTGGTGTATCTCATTAACAGGATAAACAATGCACATGCATCAATGCCTTATTAACCAGTGTATGTGTATTCAATGGGCATAAGTGTATGTATCATACACATTATCTTATCCACTGGAAATAACAAATACATCACCTTATCCACTGGAAATATCACATGCACCCATTTGGGAACTGCAATTTTATTAATGCGATAAGAGCATTCAAGCATATCAGCAACTGATGAATCTGTACCATGGGCACCACCCTATAGGAGCACCAGTGAACTCAGAGCTGCTCAGAGGGGCTCATCCCAGTGCACCATCACCAAGGCAGAGAGGATCATCCCAGTATGCTGTGATCAAAGCAGAGGAGCTCATCCTGTGCTGCAGCAGCCAGGGCTTCCAGCAGCAGGAGGGGGTCTAAGACTGCTATTGCCTTTTCTATTATTTCCATCCTTTACACCATAAAGTGGTGTGCCAGAGTTGAGTCCTGGTTGCACCTCCATGGCACAAAACAGCATGATGCTGAGCTGGGTCACATAGACACACCCTTGGTACATTTCTGGCAGGTAATTAATGCATCTATCTCCTTTCCTTTACCAGAGACTTATACTTACCTTATTTCTATGCATGGCTGGCAACTGCCAAATTCTCCATACCTTGCTGAAAAACTGGATTGTTGAAACTGAGACCAAGAAGCTAAAGCTTTCAGTAAGAGAGAAGCTCAGGAGCTAGTTTAAGTGAGTTGGAATAGGCATTTGATGAAGTTCTACCTCTGTTGCTTTCAAAATAACCTTCATCATGTGAAGAAAACAATGCAAATTCTGAGCAAGTTGTTATCCAAAGTGGTAGATAGTTTCAAGCAGTAACTTCAAAAGGAAACTGTTCTACTCTTTTTTGTGAAGGAAGAGTTCTGCAACCTAAAAGTATCCATTTAAATGTCTATGCAAATTATTTCATTGGGTGATCAGTTTTGCTCCTGCTAATGAGTTCACTCATATCCTCCCAAAATCCCCAAAGCTGGGAACTTCAAAGTTGTGCACTGTTCTGGGAAAAACCACAATAATAGCAAATGAAAAATAGAATATGTTGAAATAGCGTAAAAGAACTGAAATTGCCTTAAATGGCTGTCAGACAGAAAGAATTTGCCTTGCTTTCTTGGTCCAATCAGGTCATTTGCAAAGTTAATTGCTTCTTAGGATAAGCCTGTCAGAAGCAAGGCCCAGAGCAGTACAGAAGCTCTGAATTGTGCATTAATTTTCATAGTTACTCTGTGTGTTTTCATGTTTAAATTGGGTTGCCACAGAATCCCTGATCCATCCTGCCAGGGCGCTCCCAACAAAAGGAGACTTGGGGCAGAGCTTAGCACCATCCTACTCACAGCATGGGTTTGGAGATACAGTTTTCTTCATTCTGTGTCACCAGCATGGAAGATAATTTCCCCTACAGTGGTGTTTGCTTCTCTGCCCCTCATTCCTGCAGGGTCCCCACACATGGGGGGAGCGGGCTGGCACCACAAGCAGATGGCTGGCTTTGCAGTGCCCCAGTACTTATTTCTTTTTGTTCTCCATTTTTCCAAGGGTGTCAGGTTAGCGTGGATTTCAGCATGTTGCCTCATTTATGATTTTGATGAGCACAGTAGAGCAAGCCAGGCTAGGTCATGCTGTACTGGAAAGTTACTAGAAATCTCCAGAGCAGAGTGTCCCTGGTGCTTGTTCCAGCTTGTGTTGGGGATTCCCAACCCCTCTGGCCTGGCACCTTACCTGCACATGTGAGTATTTGCAACCTGGTCAAGTCCAGTCAAGGCTGTTTTTTGTCATAAATCACAGATCTTTGGTAACTTAAGGGGCGCATGGGGACACAATTCATGTGTGAGCCAGGGATTTCATGTGCTCATGTCCTGAAGCTGGCTGGCTGGCAATCTGAAGAATATGCTGCTCTTAAAATATGTGGCATAAATAGCATTTTTAATACAGATGATTTTCTTGGGACATTTCTAGTGGACTGAAAGAGAAGCTTCTCTTTTTAGCCAGACCATGATTAAGACCATGCCAAACATACCACCTATGCTAGGAATTAAAAACAAATACCTAAGTCTTAGGAACTGCTTAGCTCATTAGTATATCTAAAAGCACCTCAGGAAATAGGACTACCTCAGACCTTTGGTATCCCCTAGTCTATCTTCTGCTCCAAGGCAGAATCAATTAGATGTAAACCATTTTTTGACAGGTATTTTCCTAATCTGTTCTCGCAAACCTTCAGCGACAGGGACTCAATAAGCACCCCAAGCAATTTCCCCCAGTGTCTCACAATGCCTAGAGTTAGGAAACTTAACTTTCTGGTCTGAGTCTCCCTTGATGCAGTTTAAGTTCACTTCTCCTTGTCCTACCTGTGGCTGCAGTCCTCATTCTTAATTTTCTGTTTTCCTTTCTGTTCTCACTGAGCACTGACTGTTTGTAGTCTTTTCTTACTGGTGGTGTTATTTAGACACCCCTAACCACCCTGGCTTATTGCTTTCCCTCAAACTACTGAAATGTATCAACTGCTTTTGTTTTGGAGCACTGTTAGATGCCAAGTACAGGACTCCAGCAGCTCTGTCGTGCTCAGTGTCTAGTGGATGACACTTACCTGTGTGAATCAAATGTCTCTCCTTTTTCACCACAGTGTGTTATCATCCATTTATGTTAAATTTGGAACCCATTAGGGAACCCTTAGGTCTTTCTGCAGAGCTTCTGGTGGGTAGGAAGACTGAGAGCTACAGAATTAAAATGGTTTGTATGGTCCCTCTCCAGATCAGAGGCAGGGGTGGGAACAGGCAAGAGGAGATTGCTTTTAGAGAACTCTGTGAAAAGCAGGAAAAGAACATGCAAATGCAAGGTTCACTGGTTCAGAGGGAAGCCTGCAGGCTGTTTGTAAGAGTTCTCACCAGAGTTGCAGCCAGTTCTCAAGTCACTCTCTTGCATCCCAGCTCAACCTGGAGCTTTCACTGTTTGCTCCAGACAAACCCAAAGCAGTCAATCCAGCATTTACAGGGTTAAACAAGTCCACGAGGTGATGAAGGCCATACAAGATCAAACTAATTTCAGGCTTCTCACTCAGATACACATCTGGAGTCCTCCATGAGTATTTTCCTGACATGCCAGAGTGCAGTTCAGAAGTGAAACCAGCCAGCAAAGCAAACACTCTGTGCTGTAGAGGAAGTCAGACCTCACTCATATATCTCCACAGCACTGTCACAAGGTGCCTGGCTGAGCACAGCCCCCTCCATCCCTCACTGACACAGTGCTGGGTCAGGAGGTGCAACACTGAATTCAGAGGGGTCACAGCAATGTGCTCAGGGTCAGAGTGCAGGAAGGATGCCACTGATGCACATAAGGGTGACAGGATGGGGAATGAGAAAATGGGACCTGGAAAGCTCTGAGCATATTGCTTCCTTGTTACTAGTGCTTTTTTTTTTTTTTTTGGGGGTCATTAACCCTTCGAGCCTGCGCAGTGGATTTTTTAGGTGAGACACAGCGTGCGCTGAACTGAGCCCACCCTTTAATCCTGAGGTTCATCTGCCGGGGCCGAGCAAGCTTGGACAGTGGCAGTGAGGGTCTCAGAACGTAGGTTTGTTTAGAGCGCTTCCATCAACGCTGCCTCCGTTCAATCTTAAACATCCACTGGTCAGATTATGTGACCAACACATCTGTTCTTGAGCAAGCAGTTGTCACAAGTATTGAGGCCATGTTACCGAGAACACAGCTGCGATGGGCAGGGCACGTCTCAAGGATGAAGGACCACCGCCTCCCTAAGATCCTGCTCTATGGTGAACTTGCCACTGGCTGCCGCATGAGAGGAGCCCCGAAGAAAAGATACAAGGACTCCCTGAAACAACATCTCAGCCTTGGCCATATTGATCACCACAACTGGTCTACTCTGGCCTCAAATTGGGAGGCCTGGAGACACACCATCTATAACGCAGCTGTCTCCTTCGAGAACACACGCAGGATCACTCTCGAGGAAAAAAGGCAGCGGAGAAAGAACCATAAATTGCAGAATACACCTCCTAAGGAGTCTTTCTGCTGTGCCTTTTGCAATCGGATATGTCTGTCACGTATTGGCCTCATAAGCCACCAACGTGCCTGTAGCAAATGTGGATAGAGCCTTCCCAAATCTTCGTTCGCGAAGCCTAGCCATGACTAGTGCTATTTGCATTGAGAAGGAAACTTTGTTTTCTAATCTTTGCCAGCACAGGGCATATTTCCTGACTATTTGGAGCGGTGAAGTCAGGTAAGCCGCTCTCATTGAAAGGCAGATAACTTGGAAATAAGAAAGCCTGGTTTTGGAGATAGTCTGGGTTTGAAGAAAGCCACCTTTTGTTTTTCCTTAATGCCCTATTGTTTATCAGGTTCTGACAACGCTTGATCCCATGTGCATAGCATCCGTGCCTGGAAGGAAGGCGTATCCTAGTGAAAAGATGCACAAGGCTGTCATCTCGGTTGCAGAGAAACAATAGCTCCAGGAGGCACTGCTGTCAGGAGCAGAGGGGACATGGAGCCTCGCAGCTGTCACCCTCCGAGTGAAGGTCCCTATTCACTCACCTCCTGCCACCCATGCTTAATGGGGCTCCAGATATTCCCACCTCCCTCTCCATGTCACTGAAGAGCCCCCAGGGATGTTAATGCCATACCCTCTCCTCTGCACCACGAACAACAAGCTCTGTTCTGAACTCAGTTTACTAGGAAGCTTCACACCAACAATTAGAAAAGATTTGGGATTTGGTTGGGGTTTTGTTTTCTGCTTTGTTTTGGGTTCACAACAATGAGCCAGCTCCCATGCACCCAGCATAATTATTTATGAATGTTCCACAGAGACCAGGTCCTGCCAGAAAGTGATTAAGCAAAACACCTGCTGGCTGCACCACTTGGCTGTCGTGGCAGTCGTCCTCACTCTTCACTGGCAGAACAGGATACTGCCCCTATTCAAATAAGTAGACTACTTAATTGCCTCCTCTGGAAGAAAAGGCTGTTTCCAAATCTTCAGCTTCTTTGAAAACAGCAGATTCAAAAATGTTGTTTATATCTGTATAAAAATACGTGCATAGGTGTACTGACACGGCTGTAGTTAATGCAGAGACACACTGGCATGTGCACACAGGCATCAGAGAAAGGTGATAAGGATATCCGGAGTACCTCCTGCATGGTGAGAGGCAGTGGGCAGGCAGATCCTATGGTGGTAGGTGGATCTCACCAGGTATCACAGAGATGACAGCTCAGTACAGATGTGTAAGGAAACCTTACACCAAGCCAAGTGGCTGGTTCCCTTCACACCGGGCCCTGATAGATAGACTCTGCCTTACTGCTCCCTTTGCTACACCTCCGTGTCATAGACCTTCTCCCAATCTGTGGTTTCACAGGCCAGCACCTTTGGGCAGGAGCAGGAGAGAGGCTAATCACTCTGTATTTGCAATATTTTGCAATATTTGCACTCTAAAAAAGCAGGAGCAACATTTACTTTGTGTCTTGCAGCACTGCTATCAGTACCTTACTCACTGATCCATATTTCTGTGGAAGGCTGAGACTGGTGAGTGATATTGCCAACTCAGACCTGTATCTCCTGTCACTCATATATCCTAGACAACTGATGTGATGCGATCAGTGCCCTGATGAAGATATGAGAGAATAAGGATGGACAAGGAGGGGACAGTGATCTAGCAACTTGTCTTCTATTGTGTAGTAAGTGCTGACAACAGAGGTTTCAATATGTGATGGAGATGTATGTTGTAAGTCCATCGCTTTTATTATATTAACGGTGATTTTTTTCCTCTGGCTGACAGGTCTCTCCAGTTCAGAACTTGATGTAACTCCTGTTCTGATGCAGCTTCTCCTCTTCTACTAAAAAGACAACAGGCTAAAAAGAGAAGGAGCTGGGGGAGAGGGCGGGGTGCACTACAGTCATTTCTGGTCCCCCCAGAGATCTGTTCTTCCACGAATTTGCTTACCTGAGCTAAACTGTGGGCACCTACATCCTGTGTTAAGTAACATACTCCACCACTTGAGTACATTCTGTGTGAAGAACTAAACCAAACCTTCTGCTAGTTTTGTTTGATGGCCCCTGCTTTCTGTATCGGAGGAGAAAGTTAAAACCTTTTTCCCGTTCTCCACCTTCACATCACTCATGACTTTATAGACCTTTAGCATCCCTCTCTGCACTTTCTCTTTCACAGAAAAAGAGTTCCAGAAGCATTTATCTATGTTAAGTTTTATATGTCATTTTATTGCCCATTCCCTTTGCAACTCTTTGCATTTGGCTTTGATTTTACTACACCTATTAATTTATTTTACTACATCTATTAACTTGAACTTTCACAGATGAAGAATGGGTATATCCTGGAGCAATAGCTCACATACACCATGAGTGAGAGTCTTTCTGCTGTGTTGGAAAGCTGCTTCAAAGCAGGCAGCCTTAGATCTGATTTATGATGTCTCCAAGGAGAGCTTAATTTATAACTCTTCTGAACAGAAATTCCTAAATATTTCAGAAGCAGTTAGCCCCAGTCTGCTGGCTGAATCTCATGCCTCAAAACAGAGAGGAGCCACTCCTGCCTCAAAACAGAGGGGACCCACTCCTGGCAACTGCTGCCTTTGGGAGAGGTGCAGGGCATTGACTGATACAAATGGATACATGTTCTACCCTACTATAGTGCAGGGATTGAGCTATGTGAGGCACACAGGGTCTTGCCTTTCAGAGGAAAGGGGCGTCTTTCTGCTCTGCCACCAGTCTGTGGTATTTAAAAGCCTTAAAACACTAGTAGCAAAGGGTAGCTGCCCATGGGTTAGGTACAAAGAATTTCTTTTGACCTGGAATGCAGTTCCTCTCTTCCTGAGTTCACAGCATCATGTGCCACCAGAGCAAAAGGATTTGTGAAAGCCTATAAATAAAACATTTGGCAAAAAACGTGGGGGCAGCTACACTTCCACGAGCTTCTGCTTCTCTCTGCCATAGACACATCCCTTACATGCCCAAAAGATGGGCGAGGTGAATGAGGTAAATGCTGAACTGTGAATTCCTGAGCCACTCAGCCTGTTACTAATTACCATGATTAAATATTGACACAGTGACTGCACATAGGGCTCCCAGGCAGAGATCAGTACCCCTCAGTGGTGGCAGCAGAGAAATCCAGACAAAGAAATAGTTCCCTGAGCACTTACACTGCAAGACCCCAACCCATCCTACAATTAACATCCCCTGGGGATTGTCAGCATGTGTGAGAGCTTGAAGGGCTCTAGCAAGAGGCTGGTGGGGGTCAGGAGGTTTCTGATCCCAAATTATTGCCTTCGGCATTCCCCTTGATGCAGTCTCCAGCAGCTGGTAGGGCAAGAAGGATGAGGCAGCACAGTGGGATCTGCTTCCCTATCGCAAACACAGGCTGTTACTCAGAAGCAGTAGGGCCCTGCTGCTCTGGCTGCCAAACCTAGGGCATCCTCAGGGAAGCTCCCAGACTGACCTCACAGTCCTGCTTGGTGGCCTCCCTATATTCCTGCACAGGCTGGCAAGCCTGGTAACTGCGTCTCCCCACATGCTCCCTCGAGCACCTTATGCCCTGCACTTTCATGGGTCCCAGGTCAGAGATCAGAGCAAAAGCTTATGAATCTATGTTTGAGATTGCCCCTATTCAAGAAACCATTTAATCATATGTCTTAAAAGTGTGCTACACAGGGATGCACAAACTCACCCAACATGGGAAGATTTTGCCCAAGAAAGACTCGCTGCCAGAACAGGGAAGCCTCTGGGGGCTGTAGCTCCTTCTCTTCTCCCCTCCTCTTTCCCAACACTGCTGGTTAATGTGCTGGGCTGTGTGCCAGGGCAGCAGATGCACTACAGCATGGTTTCTACTCCCCCATATCATGGCCGTGTCCAGCGCTGATTTTGACCGTGGTCATTTTTTAATACAGCAGCTGACTTGGCCACAAGTGAAAAATAAAATATGATCCCTTGCAATTACAAACTGCCCAAAGCCATCTGCAGCCCTGAGCTCCTTCTCCTCTGGGAACAGGGAGTAGTTATCTGTGAAGCTTCCCTGTATCCAGTGCATCTACCAGCCCAAACCCCATTCCTTCTTCATCAGATTTTCCCTCTTCATCTCTTCAAATCATACTGGGGAGCTGCAGAAGCCAGGATGAATTTGCGCCAGGCTAGTACACCTAAAGCAGCAGAATATTAATTTTCTCAGCTTAATCCTGCTCCTGGGCTGAGGTTTTTTACGAATGCTGCCTGATGCTTGTGTTAAGAACAACCACTTCAAAGTTTGAAGCTCTAAAGAGCCTCTGCTTTGTGGGTGAGCTTTCTTGTCCTGATGCCAGGCAGAAAAGTATAGTTTATTTAAAAAGTGATGATAGAAGCAGTAACTTTTGAGATTACATTTTCAGGACAATAACAAAGAAACAGCTTGTATATTGATACAAAATGTTGCAAGGCACCAATTTCTCCATTCCATGGGCTTCACACTGCAGCATCCAGCAGCTCTGCCCCTGTAGGGTGAAGGGCTGCAGCTGTGACAGCTGCGGGGAGGTTGGATGGGACCACCCTGGCTTTGGCTTCCCTCCTCACTCCCCCAGGAGCAGTGAGAATGAGGGGAAAGAGGGAAGGAGTTATGCTGCAGCTTCTTTCCCCACGGGACGTCAGAGGCTGCAAAGACAGGTGGAGGCAAGGGGCCAGAGAGAGGAATAAGGTACTCACTTGTGGGGGTTTATCCCCTTTCAATGTAACTTCTGCTATGAATAACCCACATTAGGAGCCACAGGCAGCCCTGAAAGGCACTCACAGTACCTACTTATTCGGGATGACGAGAGGAGAAGTCAGGACGCGATGTATTTATTCTCCACCCTAACCATAATCAACAAGCTGTTAATTATCAGATCGTAGCAATACAGCTTATATGGGAAATTGTTTAAGCAAAATATCAAGGGTGATATTCCTTTGGCTTGTGGTTTGCCTGCACTTTAGTACGAGCCTGGTTCGTTTCCAGTTAACCAGAGCTGAGATGGGAAGAAGCCTGAGGCCAAAGGAAGCCTGATCCATCCCCCAGGTTTGCAGATGGTTTGGGAGAAAGGTCAGGGAAGCTCATTTTTGTTCCACTCCACCTCAGAGTTTTCCCTTGGCTCCAGGGAAAATGCTGGGACTGAGAAGGTTATTCTAACCCAGATGTAGGTCCCACACATCTGGCCTGAATGATTTGGTTTTTAGCAGCTCAGAGTTGCTCAGTGGCCAGCAGTTGGGGAAGTGCTTATCCAGTGGGAATGAAGAGGAGGGTGATGTGGGAATTCATAGGGAAGGAAACACACTTTGTCCTGATTTCTTCAGGTACTTTTGTGACCTTGAGACAAGTGAAAGGAGTTTCAATTCTGTCCTTCTACTTTTAATGATATCTTAATATTCATTAATTAACACAGTCATGCATTCAAGTACTTGAACATTCATTGCTGTTTAGGTGTAAGCCCAACCAGCACTTCAGGATTAACTGCAGCTTCAGATGAACATCCTGGTCCATAGCAAAGCAGCAGTGAAGCATGTACAGGAGAAGTGACACATCACCATCTTAGCCAGTCATTTGACTCACATTGCTTTCAGCAGTAACTTCGTCCCTCTCCTCTTAGAAACATTCACTTGTTACTCCATCAGCTCCTGATTTAGGGTCAAAAGGCAAACCAGTCTGGTTTAGAAATAACCTCATCTGTATGGGAGGTTGTTTTTTACAAAAACCAAGTCTCCAGTCTGTTCATTGTGTGTCCTGACAAACAGTTTCACAACTGAGAGAGCAGGGCTGGAGAGAAACAAGTGGCCAAATGCAGAATGAAGTCCTGCTTGAGCCAGACCTCCTCGAGAACTGTGCATGCCATCCAGGTGCTATTGCCTGCTCATGCTGCTGCTGCTGCACACACAGGGGCTGCTTAGTGCTCACACTCTTCACAATCTGCATGGGCAGTGCAGTGGTAAATGCACTCTAAAGACTGAAAATCAGCAACTGCTTTACATCTCCTGAAGAGCTGAATGTGTAATGGAGAAGGCAGTAGTGGAAGTGTTCAATGCAAGTAGTTCAAGGTAGTTTCACTGCTGTTGGATAATCACTGACTCTTTCCTAGTTCCCATTTTCTCTAGCTGTATTTCCATTTCATATATTAAAATGTATAACAAAGAATTTCTATCCTTGTTTATGCAAACTTGTAGCCCAAACTTTAGTTTTTGAAAGAATAGCATGGGCTTAAGTACAATTGGTCTGAATTTTCTGATGAAATACATCCAGATTTTACTCTCTTCTTGAGAACAACTAAATACTTGGTAGTAACTTATACCTCTACAAATCAAATACTTATCATCTACTTACATTTTTTCAGCCTTCTTTCAAATCATCTAGTCTCCTGCTTTTCAGCAGAGAAACTTCAAATGCTTAAGTTCAGCCAGTAAAAGTTGTTCATGGGTTGGCACTGGGTGTGAGCTGAGAAAAATATCGTCCCAGGCTACCTGTCACTTCAGAAGCCATCAGTCCAACAAAGCCAGAAGCTGGTTTTACGTTAAGGCATCCATGGCACGTCTGCTCTTATAAATACATCACAGCAGAGAGTTTTGTGGGTTGTCATGGGGCAAGTTTGTATTTATGGCACCCATTGAATAAAAAGAGAGAAAATTAATTTCCTGTTTTGAAATGAGTCTCAATTTTATCATTGGGAAAACTACATCAAGAAGCTGACTGGATACCTGCAATTTAATGTACACAGCTTTCCTATTTAGCCATTAAGCAGATTATTCTCTGCTGTATGGATGTGTCATTCCTGTTAATGTTAATGATAGTCCCACACATGCCATGACAGAATAAATGCCAAACTACATGAACCATTTACTCTCTAAAGGGAAATGGAACTCCTTCAAGCAATGTAGGAATCTGCCAGCAAAGTGGTGGGAGCCTGGAAAGAGCAGAGAGAGCTTCTAGCAGAGCTGATGTGTAGGGATGTTGCTTTGCCAGCTTTGGCAGCAAAGCCAATTGAAGATGTTCCCATCCATCCTGTCACCATCCCTGTCCCCTTGTGCTGTCATTCCCTGCTTCCTGAGTTGAAGCAACCATAAATGAGCTGCTAACATGACTGAGGTCTAAATCATCCCTTCAGAAGGAATCAGAAACCTGGTTGCCCTCGTTGGTCTTTAACACAGCTCACTTCACAGTGCAATTTTGCAGGTATTTGTACCAAAGGCACTTGGAGCAGCAAATAGTGGCCAGGGTCCAGGAATGAGCAATTAGGGAAGGGCTGGGGAGAAAACTTCCTATGCCGTAGGAGGGAGCAGGCGAGCTGGAGGATGTGGAGTTATGCCAGAGTGCCTGCCTTGGCACACAATGCATGTCTGTGCCACCTCCACACAATGACACCGGCTCACAAAGCTGTGGCTTGCCCAGCTGATGACTCCAGCAGGGTTTGGTCAGCACGTGGCTTCTCACCCATGCCTTTGCCCAGGCTTTGAGGTGGGTTGCCTAGTTTTCCTGGATTACAGCCAGGTTATTCAAGGTCCATTCCTGTTGTCTGCCCTCCAAGGCACCTCTAGCAGTCACGTACACATGCCAGGGCAGCATGGCAGGGGACTTCATGACCCAGCAAATCCTGAAGATGAAAGGAAAAGGCAAAACCAAAACATCCTTAGGAGTTCTCTATGCAGCCATAAAGCAGTTGTTTAGATGGACAAAAAGAGCAGAAGCTGGATGAAAATCAGTTCCCAGATTCACTGATTAAGCTGAAGAGAAAACTGGAATTTTGCTCTTTTATAAGGCTCTTTTAACCACTGAACTATGTCAGTAAAATCAACTTTAACCATGTGCTCTCTTTTCACACAAATTTCACATCTTAACAAGTTTATTAGTAAACAAATCCACTGGCAGTACTTAATACCCTGAGTGCTAACATGCCAGGAGGTCAGAGCCAGTGCAGAGGAACTAGGCTTGTCCTGTCCAGTGTATTCCCATAGGAAAGAAAATCCAGCAACAGCCCACCTGCATACCTGGGATACTTCCACTCCCTGCTCTCTGCCACAAAACATGTATTTCTTTAAGAAATAAAGAAGGTTCTTGCATTTGGACTTGATGATCTTAGAGGTATTTTCCAACTTCAGAGATTCTACAATTCTATGATTCTGTGATTTCTGAAATAACCCTCACGGCATTAGTGGCATTGAAGGAATGAAGTCAGTCACAACAGAGGAAGGAAACTAACCAGGCTTTTGGTGTTTCAAACATAGAGCAAGTCACCAGATCAAGTTGTTCCCTCCCCAGATAGGGTTTTCTTCCATGGTTGAGTCAGTCCAAATTCACACAGAGTCTCTCATATGATACCAACAGGATATGAAAGAGAAAATAGCCAGGAGGGTTCACACTGCAGGTCTGGTGGGTTGGCCCCTGCAAGTCCTGTTTGGCATCCCATGTTCTGTTTCTCCAGGACTGATGGGGACTTTGCAAAGTCCTGATGTGTTGCTGTGCCCAAGATAGCTTCACATGCAAGGTTGCTGCTCACTGGTGCAGGTAGTGGCTCCTGCCCATGCATTTGACCTGCTCTTCTGGCTGGCTGTGGCTTGGTGAGCCACATCCCTACTCCACCATTGCCTGTATTGGCTACAGCTTGCTGTAGCAATATCAGCAACAGCAGACAAGAGAGGGGAAGAGGACAGAGGACCTTTCAAAGAAGACTTCATGGAGAAATGACCCCCTTGGCTAGGAGGGGCTGTGCTGTTCATCAGAGAGGCTGTGAATTGTGACCAGTTCTTGGGGTCAACAGTGGAGGTGGCAGTAGAGCATATAATTCTGAGAGCCCAGTTGTCCATTCAGAAGCACTTGGCCACCACTTGGCCATGAAACCCACAGGTTCAGCTACAAATGACCAGGGCCAGCCAACTTCATCTGCGCAGGCTGGCTGTTGGACATGTAAGTAATGGTTGTGTACTCTGCAGCTACCACATGTTGTAAGACTCACTCGTCATCAGCAGTCGTGGTTACTTATGCTTAGGACTGCATAGGAGCAGCAGAGGGCATCCCCACTCCTCCAAGCTGCACTCCAAACTCTCCCTCAGTGGTCAGCTACAGAAACATCAATTTTTTTATTGTTCTCCAGCCTAAGTTTAACAAGGCAAAATGAGCTTCACCTGGAGACATTCAGGAATTATCATCCGTTTTCTTTAATGTAAAAATCTCCATTGCCAGGATAACGAATATGAATATTGGTGATCATCAGTCTTCTCCTTCTTCTTAGAAGCTCTTCTCCTCTGTTATCATGGCTAATGAATGAATTTTGCAGATTGACATTATTTAAGTATCACTGCTGGAAAAGAGTCACTTCTGAGGAATGAAATGACAGGCACTGACTGGAAGCTTTACTCTGCCAAACAGCAGCTGCAAAGACAAAGAGCAGGGATTCAGGGACCTGCAAGACCACATGAGCTGCCCATCAGACATGCTGGCTTCAGTGGCAGTACTTGGAAACATGTTATTCATGTCTTCTGTGTCATTTCCTTGTGTGTCTAGATGTCCAATACAACAGTAGGTGTCAGGCCACTGCAGGTGACTGAATGGCTAAATTTGATCAGTTTTCTTTGGCTGTATTAACTCTCAGCATCGGCATCCCATTAAGAGACCTGCAGGCCTGGGCAGGTTCCTTCTTCATGGGCAAGGCTTGCCATACATTGTACAAACACTACCATTGCAGGGTCAGCATGAGGAAAGAGACTTTATTAGGAAGGAAAACATGATTTTTATTGTTCTGAAAGAACAGTTGGTGGTGAAAGCTCCAACGGTGTGATAACGTACAAGTTTGTGCAAACGGATGTGGTGACAATCTGTGCCAAGGGTACAGAGGACTTTAGTCACAGGGCTGCAGAAGTTCCTCACGTAGCAGCAAACAGCCCTGTCTGTTCAGTATGCTGCCTGGCTGGGTGTGGCAGCAGCTGGTGCTCAGTCAAAAGGATTTGGGGTCCTAACAGTGCTCTTTTTGCTCTTTCTGAAGAAGCTGAGTGACAAGGGAGGGGGCCACAGGCGGGCTGCAGCTCCTGGAATCCAGAGTAAGTGACTAAGCACTGCCAGGTCCACCACTAAACAGTCTTCAGAAACATGTAAAAAATGGTGCAGGACCCTCCTGGGGGGCTGGTGAGGAGGAAGAAAAGCTGCAGTGGTTGCTGCTCAAAGGCTCTTGCTACAGCAGTGTTTGCCTGAGTGTTTTTCCGTGAGATGCTGCTCTGTCTCTATGTCCATTTCAGTTACTGGCTCTGGCTGAGCTTGGCTGCACTCATCTGTCACAAGGCTTCTCCAGTCCCACCTCAGACCAAACCAATCCTCTTCTCCACCAGTCCTTTCCTATGATGCCCTCTTCCTGGTCTCATTCCTCTTGTATCTCCTCTTTGCCATTCCCTTTCCCTGTCTTGAGTATGCCACCAGCTCCTGAAACACAATCACCTTTGAGGTGGGATCTGTGATCTCCTAGATGCCTTCTTGGCTCTTCCTGCAGCCTTTTGGCCCGAGGTCAATGTCACTGTTCCTCTACGGCTGACTGTGTTCATTGCTCAGTCTCCAAAGTAACAAAGATGATTCAATTTTTTTTTCCTCCAAAAACACCCCCTCACCCCTGTTTTGAGATGCTATCTCCCCCATTTCTTACATGTTTCTGAAGACTGTTTAGTGGTGGACTAGGCAGTGTTAGGTTAATAGTTGGACTCAGTGATTACTTAGAGGTCCTTTCCAACCTTAATGATCCTGTGACTCTAACCCAGAAATGGCAAGTCTATTCCTAGTTTTCCTCTTGATCTATTTTGTGTGCTGATGGATGAAAGCATGTTCCTGGGGCTGGTAGTATGCACTTTTGCTGATCTGCTGCTGCACTGCAAACTGTCTTTTACCAGGGATGCTGCATGGGGCCAGTTACCTAATTAATTGCTCATCTCTGCTTGGGAGGGTTCAGGGAGTGCTGATGAAGCCAGGTTAGTGATCACATTACCGGTTCTGCAGATAATGCCCCCCCTCCCTTTTTCTGCATGACACAACAAAGAAACTACATGGACAAAACCTGAAGAAATTTAGCAAGAGCCTTGCTGTGGTGATTCCCAGAAAGGTGCCTCCTGCTTTCCTACAGAGATGGAAAAACCCACACACATGCCCTAGGACTAGTGGGAAAGAAATCCTTAGGCCCTGTTGGAGAAGTCTCAGCAAACATTTCATTATCCCACTTTACATCTTCAGCTCATGGCTTGCTGCATCCATAAAACTGTCTTGCCCTCAGGCTCAGACATTTCACAGCAGTGAGAAAGGGTCCATACTCTGTGCTTTGTAATTTAGGTTTTGCATAAGTAATTTTATTGCAGTCTGCTACACTGACTTCAGAAGGCTCAAAAAAACCGAGCTGAATTCATCAAGGTTAAGACATTCACTTTCCATAGCCAGGGGCACATGGAGGAGAGATGTGACTGGCACAGTGGTTGACCACCCTTGGGTACGGCAGCCAAGAAGGCCATTGACAGACACATTGTGGGTTATACATCAGCAGCCTTTGTCATGAGATGCGAGCAGGGCACAAACTCACATGCTCAGCTCCCAGAGCTGCCACTCCCCATTGCTGCTACATGACTAACAGGCAGTTCAAAACCTTTCCTGATAAGGGTTTTGCAGAGACAAAAATAAGTACAGCAAACAGGGAGTAATAGAATAATAAAAAAGAAAAAACCTTCAAGAAGAGCCAGTATAAAAATTTCCAAACTTTTATTAACCTAAAGGGGCAGCATGAAGGCATAAAAACTGGTACTGATTTTCTGTATGAATTGCTGCACTTCCAGCACTTCATGTCCTCCTGAACAGAGCCTGCAAGTCTCTGTTCTTTGCTGGAGCTGAGCATATGGTCCTTAAGGATGCAGAGGAAAATGGAGAGCTGTGCTTGGAGAGCATCCAGCTAAACGATAGGGAAAAGGGGAGCCATAGTCCTGGGCATGCTGACCAGGAGAAAAACTGGGGAGAAAGAGGCATATTTTGCTAACTGCACTTCCAGTTATTTAGTCTGCAGCTGCAGGTGGGGGGAGGGCAAGCCATGTGTAGGGTGAATACAAGCTCACCTTGAGAGGTAACTGATTTTCTCATAACTCAGAAATGTGAGTTGTTGGCAGTGCACTGCAGGCAAATGCAGTGCTGGTTTTGGGTCTTCCTCTGACTAGACTGCTTGCTGCAAGGCCAAGAGTTTCCAAGGGCTGGCAGCAGGAATTAAAGTCTTGGTTTGGGGTCTGGCCCCTGGATCGCTAGCACAAGCAGGTAGGACTCGCCACTCAAAATCTCTTCAGCATCCTTTAGCCTATGTCTGTGCCAGTGCCTTGTGCCAAAACTCAGTCCCTCCCCTGGAACTGTGGAAAGCTGACTGGACATGGAGTGGCTACCTGCGACCAGCTTGTCAGCCTCGAGTCACACGAATGTGGCAGAGCCTGGCTCCCTTCCATTGCCATTCCAACCCCAGAAGCTGAAAAAGTCCAGGAAAAACCCAGCTCCACCTCTAGCCCTGGGCCAGAGTTGCAGGTAAAGTGAGTGCCTGCATGAGGTAGGTTGGGATTGCAAGGACCTGGGCTTGCAGAGGCGGCATCTGGTCAGTGGCTGCAGCATGGCCGAGACAGTGTGGCACTGTGGACACAGCTGAATGCTGAGAGCAGATCAGCGTGACCAGCAGCCACACCATTGCAACACTGGAGCACAGATGCACACACACAAAGCGCGGCTGCAGCGGAGCTTACTCTGCCAGGACATTGCTCCTGATGCTCTACAGTCCAGCTGCAATCCCAGGAAGAATGTGTACCACTGGAGTGATGAGGTGTAGGCACCAGCTCCCACTGCCCTGTGTAGCTTTGACAATGCTAGCACCCATCTTCAGGCTGCTTCGCCCCCTCCTCCTTATGGTTTTTCTCCAAGGCAAGTTCTCAACCCATCTGCCTGTCTCCAAAGCAGGACTTCTTGTCCCATGCACTGATTCTTTTTTTCCCCAGCCTGATCCCTCCTCCAGCAACAGATGATATTGCCAGAGAGCAAAAGCCGGGTCTCACAGGCCAGCAGCAAACTTGCTTTTATCGTTCCTGCAATGCTACCATCCACTAGAGTTGCTTCAAAATGTAGGCTCTGCTGACCTCTAGGGGACTGCTACAAACCCAAAACCATAAAGGCTTCAGAGCTCATGGCATGCTACAGCCCTTCACACGCTCCGAAGGAGCCCTGTGGTGGGTATAACACAGCTGACACAACCCGCTTCTGGGCCCTTTAGCACTACTAGAGGCTGTAAATAAAACCCTGGCTCTAACACTGCCTGTTCCATTGCACCGTTATGGCAGCAATACCTCAAGAAAAGTGTACAAGCAAGGCTAGGCCGTTGTGGAGAGATATCTCCTGCTATCAGACTGCCCCATAATAATTGCTGCTTTTATTTCAGCATGGGATGCACTTGGGAGCTTGAGAGCTTGTGGTTTTCTGTATCAGTTTGTCTAATAAAAGGCATACAAATCTTGCCTTGGTGTTACAACTACAGCACTACTCACTTTGGTGAAAAGCACAGGCACTGGAAATAAAGTTAAATGTGCTTTTTTTACAGCACTTCATCGATCACTAAAGAAGTGGCAGAAGCAAGAGCCTTGCCACAGAGAATAAGGAATGTAAGACTTGCAGAAAGCAAGCATAAAATCTGATGTGCTCCTTAAAAGCAGCACGTGGTGCTGCCGAGGAGGGTAACTGCATTTCCCAGCTGACCATTTGAGGACAGCCATGGCGGGGAATAGACCATTAGGCAGGAGACTACAGAGGAAACACTAACTACATACCTCTAATGGATCAGTTCTCCTTGATACAAAGCCAAAGCCTATCACAGCCCTGGAATATTCTGACTTAGGGAAAGTGTGATATAACTCTGGAGAGCTGGAGTGTGGACAGATTTGGACTGGGCAAAAGCTGCACACATGACAGAGTGCCCCTGGCTGCAGCCACCACCTTGTGGGGCAGCTCCCCACCACAGCAGGGCAGATGGTTGTCCCAGGGCTGAGGTTCATATTAGCAGAGGGCTGCTGTCTAAACTTTAAATTTATTCAATCTTCTGATGTAGGAAGAATTCCATCCAGCAGACCTGAGTGGGCAGCAGGCTCCAAGCAGCTGAAGAGGTGCTTGGGACCATCATCACTTCCACAAGGGCAGCTGTATCTGCCTAATTGTCACAGTGGCTTCCACCATATGCAAAGGTCTCTCAAGAGGCTGTGGGGCTTGTGTTGTCGGGATCACGCACCGACACGAGGGAGTCAGTCCTGGCAGGCACTCCACCAACCACAGGAATGGCTTTATAGACAGCACTAAGGGTTCTGGGCACACCATGGAGCATGTAATTGGCATGCTCCTCTCAGTGCTCATGCCCTGGGAAGTGCCAAAATATAAAATAAGTGTTAAGTTAAAGCACTTGCTCTTCCATGGGCTGGAAGATGTCAGCCCACAGAGGCTTGTAACAAAAGGTAACAACTGACAGCACTATTTCAACTAAATCAGGGTGAGAATATGTCTAAGCGGCAATTAAGAGTGAAGTGTTTAAAGAAAAGAGGCAAATTATTTGAACAGAATCACCAATTTTCATTTCAGCATCATTACATGTCTCTTAATTGGAACAGATGTCTCCCTAATCTGTGCAAAACAGAAAAGGACCTGAGAGGTCTGAAATACTGGCTCATACACA
>NW_016690244.1:4168424-4220361 GCF_001604755.1 Lepidothrix coronata
ATTACCACCAATTCCCAGCTTCTGAATCCACCACCTCAGACTGTGCCAAACCACCTGATGGTTCTGGGTCCAGCAGGAATGGCTTTGCAGTGCCCGAAGCTCAAATGACATAATTTCCCCCTCCTTACACCTGCAAACACTGTGTTATACCACCACACACCAGCAGTGCCCAGGAAATTCAAGCCTGTTGCTCCCTTCACCACATGCATTGTAGCCATGTTTTAGCCCCCCAGATTCAAAAGTTAGCTGATTTTTCTCCCACAGAAAAGACTCCATCAGTCATCAGAGTTTGGTAAGCTCTTTAATGGCAAGCTCATGGTATAATGACACTGCTGGATTTGATGCCTCAGTGGTGGGAGAGGAAGGAGGATCAGTAGGAAGGAGTATCAGAAAGAAGGCAGTGCTTCACTGAAGGCTTACACCTTTGAAAGCGCTGAACAAAAGGGCAACTTTCAGTGACCCGCTTCCTAGCTTTGTAGTTCCAAAGACAGATCTTCCAGCCAGAAAAATGGTGGAAACCACTCCAAAGACATCTTTGGCATGGTGTGGCACAACATGATTTCTGCTTGACGTGTTGAAGGCTGACTGGTCCCTACGTTAGTAAAGGAAAACTTGACAACAACAAAAAAATTGCACTCACTGAAATCCAGAGCTGATGTTTCCACCACCACCGCCCCTGCAGATGAAAGCTTCCTTTACATGCAGCATTACTGCAGATCTTTGCCTACATGAGCAATAGCATGTTGGTACAGAAAGGGAATTTCAAAGTTCAATGTATTTTACATGAAACCAGTGAGCTTTCCTGTAGTCAGCAATAACTAGTTCAAAGAAGGGTTTTTTCCCTGCAGACAAATCAAGGCCCTTTTTGTTAATCTGTATTTTTTTTTACGTCCAAGCTTGTACTGACAGTGCAGTGATATGTGGCTCTGTAGAATACACTTGCAATAATGCAGACGTGCCTTTAGGGATTTTCTTTCTTTAAAAAAAATTATCAGAACTGAGAAAAAAGTAAAACATAGATCAGGTAAATAATCTGACCCACTGAACAGGTGATTGTGGTTAAGTGAAGAGGTTTCCTTTGTACACCTGACACAGACATCAGATACCAACAATGCAACTAAGTCTCAGAAGTCTAATAAAAAACAGAGTGACAGGGTCTGCCCTCAGAGCCTTTCCTATCACAGGTAAGGACTACATTTAAACAATCTGTTTATTTTAATATCTGCCTTGGAAGTGATATCCCTGAGCCTTCAGCTCCCTGGTGACTCTGCAAGAACCACCTCAAGCCCAGCCTGTTACAGGGTCTAGGAGCTGCTGTCCTGAGTCACTCCTGCCTGGCTCTCACACAAAGCCTTCCCAGCTGCAGCTGGCTGCAGAAACAGGCTGTTGGGGAGGAGGGGAGGTTCTGCCAGAATTAAACAGATCAAACAAAGCATTTGGCTCCGCTCAGCAATTTACAGAGAGGTCTACCTAACTAGAGCCCCTTAAGAGATACTTCCCTATTTCCAATGTCCTGTGGCCAGATCAAAACCAGCCAGCACTGAGAAAGATCTCCAATCAGACAAGTCTCATTTTCTGGGTGCCCAGCCTGGAAAGCCTCAATGGGTTATGATTTTCAGAGAGTGGATTATTTGGCTAGACATTGCTCCCTGTGAAGATACTGGGTTTGGCACCTAAAAGACTGCTGTCTTCTGCATAACCCCTGTCTGGCATGGACCACTCATGGGTCCTTGAGGGATAACACATCTCCCATGCCACCTCATTCCCCTGTGCAGAGAAGACAATGTGACTTGGTAACACATACTGTGCTGGACTGGAGCTTTCACTGATGCACCCGGCTGCAAGCTGTGGGAGGTAAGAGGTGTTTCTCTCCCCCTTCCTACACTTCCCCTCCTCTGTGAGTGAAAAATTCTGAAAAGAACAGAATGGTAAGGACAAACAGGAGGGAAGTATGGACACAGGCTAAAGATGGACACAGAGTAAGGATGGATGAACTGGTAACCTCACCTCCTGCCACAGCTAAACCTGACGTTGAGCAAAACAGCCATGGATGTCTGCCCTGGATCCCAGAGAAAGATCAGGAAACATGATGAAAGAGGCTGGGAATACGTCCTGAATGGCACCTTTCCAAAACAATGTCCACAATGTTATTGCAATCACTTTTACTGTCACAGCCTCCAGTCCCACCTTGTAAAGGGGGAAAGGGCAGAGACCTACTAAGCTATCTTGTAGCAGGAACTCCTCCACGCTGCCCCCAGGACCCATGTCACACAGCACACCTTATGTGGGACAAGGCAACAAGAGGCAGCAGCTGGTGTGCAGGTCACTGGTGCAGGAAAACTAACTCTGGCTATTCCCATAAAAAGTGGCATTCTTTACAAGTATGAGACTTTCAAAGGCACAGCCCTATGCACGGAGCAAGTCCTTTTAAGAGATGTTACTGGGCACTAACAGAACACCCTGCACCCTGACTGCTGCTCCTACATACTGACACAGTATCAAAATGTTGAGGAAGAGGAGAAGGCTTTTCAGTTTGCTTTTTCTCCATCCCTTCCCCCCACAATCACCTGAATGCATTCATCAGGCAGGACACTAATGGAAAAATATGACTGAGCTCAAGGCCCCAAAGCTCTGAGGAGCTTTTTTTATAAACTGCATGGGTTCAATAAGCAGACATTTGGCAGGATGGTTTGGACTGTCTCAGAAATCACAGCATCTCTCTGGAAGGGGCCTTGCTCACTCTTGCCCCTGCTACCCAAACCAGCTGTCACATTTCTGAAATCTGTGCTTCCCTCTGGCATCCCATGTATTTCTCATCCCCCAAGCACACTCTGCTCACTGCATCCATGCCACTCATATTCAGAAGCGCCAGTTCTGCAAAAGGCTCTGTTCTGGTATATTTATATTCAGTTAGAGCATGAAATGCCTACAAGAAAAGGGCGAGGGAAAAGGGACACACTTCTGTGTCCTTTCATTAGTGGTTTGCTTTGAGGATAGGCAATGATCATGTGTGCCTCTTTACACCCACAGATCTAAAGCGCTGTATACACTGCTGGGTAAATAATATAGTCCCTTTTACAAAAGGATTAAGGTGGGACTTTCGAAGGAGTTACCCTGCTCTTTCTAAATTTTCTAGAGGCCTGCTTTGAACGCCCAGCCACCGAGACCCACTTGAAGCTCAAGGCGAGGCAATGGCTACGAATCCACATCTTCTCACTCATTTCCCAGGTTTGCAAGCATTTATGTTGGCACACCTTTTGTCTCAGTCGCAAGCCTAGCCACTGGGTCATGCTACCCTTGATTAATTATTGAATGGCTACTAACTGCAATATGTGGTGGGAGGGAGGGAAAAATAAAATACAAATAAAATATAAAACCACTTCATAATACAACCAAACCAGTTTTGCACCTCTTGCATCGTTTGGCAAGCATGGAACAAGTAACACAGTAATACAGAAATGTATTTGGTCAAAGTAAGGAATCAATATTTCTCGATAAAATACATTCTATATTAATGCTCATTCACATTTATTACACATGTAAATTAAATTTTCTATGTATAAAATTCCAGTTTATTCTCAGTGCTGGTTGGTCATGCTTCAGTTCAGCAGCAGGGCTCAACACATTCCACTCCTAGCAAAGTGAGAGGGAACGAGAGTGCTCAGTTCTGTGCAGGACCAAGCCTCACGCATCCCCTGGTCCTGCAGGTTCCATCTGAACAAAATCTTGCTGGCATCAGTGGGAGTTTTGCAGGCCTGTGCACTGCAGAAGGGCCCCCAGCTGTCCAGCACTTGTAGTCTGGTGTGGAATTCACCCAAATGGTATATGGCATTCCAAAAAAAAGTAAGTTAGTGAATACAGAAAATAATAATATATCTACATAATTTACAGCGTTGTTTGCTTGCAACCATATTAATGTTCAACCCCTCACTAACAATTCAATCAATACACAGGGAAAGGTAGCAGAGTGCAGTACATATTACAACCTCCTGTATGCAGTTGCAAGCACTGGATCCTACAGTCTTTCCTCATTTCCTGAATTGCCATGTATCCTGCTGCCAGCCAGAGCCCAGTTCTCCACCGAGCCTTGTGGAGTCAATCCTTCACAGCATTTAGGCTGGTCTGCACCTCCACCGTGGGCCCCTAACACTGTGCAAGGCACATTTAGCAGCAGGTCTTCAGCTACTACCCCAGTCCACCCCTGCACCCTCCCTTCTGCTGTGCTGGCACTCGTCTGTGCAGCCACACACTTAGCCACATGGTAGGATTGATCCAGCTGGAAAACTACCTGTCTGTAAAAAGGCAGAGGGTTATATGCCAGTCAGACAGACCCCTCAGCCCAGCTCACAATGCAGCCATGCCACAGCTTCTGCAGGTATGTGTGTGGGTGCCTGCACCTTCCCCTGAGTCAAAAGGGTGCAAGTGGCCAGCAAACCTGGATGGTAGGACTATTCCTCCTGCTTGGGCTACTGTAAACGGCTTGCTTGCATTATGCTAGAGCAGAGGAAAGTCAGCCCCTACTTGTATGAGCCACGACCCAAGGACTGGATGCTATGAAGAGAAAGGTTTTCCTGAAGGAAGGCTTTGTTTGAGGTTATAGTATCTGTCCTAGCTGGAGAGGAAAGAAAAATTTAGGGACTTAAAGCAGGGATGGAAACCACTGGTCTTACACTTTATTTTAGTAAGCAAAAAGCCTATTGCTGCTGTACAGTGTTATACAATGAACTGCCACAGTTCTCACGTCACTAGTCCATAGAAAATGTGCTGCGACTACCATGTTTACGCTGCATGCTGAAAGAATGTACAAAGTTGCATTAAGCTCTGGTTTTCTTCCACTTTTTTTCTTTTTATATTCTTAAACTCTGACTTTTACAGTGTTGTAGACACTTCTGTGCAGACTCGGGTACCACACATCATCCCAGTTACAGAAGGTCTTTGCCTCCAACTGAAAAAATCATGTGCTATGCATCTCTGAAGCCACTATCATCAAACCACCAAGAAAACTTGCTCTCTTTAGTAACCTTGGAAAAAGAGTCTTTAAAAAGTCTATTGAAAAGGAGACATTGTTAATAATAGGGTTTTCAAAATGATGAGAGCTGTTTCTAGGAGTTGTCCAAGCATTTTCTCTTCACTCACTCTTTGTTTTTATAAAGCTAATTCTGTATAAAAGGGCTTTTGAAGCGTGTGACCTTTGTCTAATGGTTTTTAAAAAATTGGAAAAAAGGAGTGAATTTAGAAACATTTTTCTTCAGCTGTATTACAACAGAATTACCTTTGCTTCTTAAATTTTCAGTACAAAAGGCAAGTAAATAAAGAGACCCTGCATCTTCACAGTCTGGCACTCATCCAAGTCACTTAAATCTATGCAAAACAGGTATAAAACATGAGGGTCTTCCTCTCCTTTATACCAAGACCCTCACCAAACCCTTCTGGGGAGCAAGTTCCCTGATAAATAAAACTCACTAGATTTTATATCAGTCAAAGTAGTAGTATTTTAACTCCCCTTCAAAGAGGTGTAAATGACCACACTAGCTCAAAGGCCCAGGGAGAGGAAGAGGTCCAGCATAATTTTAAGAACCAGGTGCTGGTTTATATCCCTATGGCTTCAATGTTAGGTTGCACTCAAGTTGCACTTAAGGTGCACTCAAGAAGGACCCTGGAAACGACAGGCCAGTCAGTCTCACTTCGGTGCCCAATAAAATCTTGGAAAAGATTATTCTGGGAGGTATTGAAAAACACCTGGAGGACAACACACTCTTCAGCCACAGCCAGCTCGGCTTCATGAGGGGAAAGTCCTGCTTGTAGAACCTGATTTCCTTGTATGACAGGGTAACTCACCTACCTGATCTAGGAAAGCCAGCAGATGTCACCTTTTTGGACTTCAGCAAAGTTTTTGATACTCTCTCAGTATCCTTCTGGACAAAACGTCCAGGACCAAGCTGGATAACTGTGTTAAGTGAGCAACTGGCTCACAGGTTGGGCAGAAGAGTTATACTGAATGGGGTAACACTGGGCTGGCATCCAGTCACTAGTGGAGTTCCACAGGGCTCCATTCTCAGCCCAGTTCTCTTCAGCATCTTCATTAACAACATGGATGCAGGACTCAAAGGAATACTAAGTAGGTTTGCCAAAACACTAAACTGGGAGGAGCAATTTAGTGACTCCCTCCAGGGCACAGAGGCCCTGCAGAGAGACTGCGACAAATCAGGGAGATGGGCAATCTCTCACCAACTCGATGAAGTTTTACAAGGGCAAGTGCTGGATTCTGCACCTAGGACAGGGCGATCCTGGTTGTGTGTATAGACTAGGGAAGGAGAGGCTGGAGAGCAGTACTATGGAAAGGTACCTGGGGATCCTGGTCAATGGCAAGGTGAATATGAGTCAGCAGTGCCCTGGCAGCCAGGAGGGCCAACCATGTCCTAGGGGGCATTAGGCAGGTCCGGGGAGGAGATTGTCTCACTCTGCTCTGCACTGGTGTGGCCTCACCTTGAATATTTTGTGCAGTTTTGGGTACCACAATATAAGAAAGCCATTAGGCTATTAGGGAGCATCCAAAGGAGGGCCACGAGGATGGTGCAGGGTCTGGAGGCGAAGCCGTATGAGGGGCAGCTGAGGTCACTTGGTTTGTTCAGCCTGGAGGAGACTGAGGGGAAACCTCACTGCGGTCTTCAACATCCTCACGAGGGGAAGCAGAGGGGTGGGTACTGATCTCTTCACTCTCGTGACCAGTGACAGGACTTGAGGAAATGGCAGGAAGCTGAGTTGGGGGAGCTTTAGGTTAGATATCAGGAAAAGGTTTTTCACTCAGAGGGTAGTTGAGCACTAGAACAGGCTCCCAATGGAAGTGGTCACAGCACCAAGCCTGCCTGAGCTCAAGAAGCATTTGGACAACACTCTCAGGCACACGGTGTGATTGTTGGGGTCTTCTGTGCAGGGCCAGGAGTTGGACTTGATGATCCTTATGGGTCTCTTCAAACTCAGTATATTCTATGATTCTAATTCACGATGCCACAAGGTTTGAGTAATAATTTGGCAGTGTATCAAAACCAGCGAAGCTTAAAGTTGGTTGTCATGCAGAAGTGAGATAGGCAATGGCTATTTTTTACTTCATTTGTAAGAAAGCAGCACTTGCCTTTGGATCACAAGGTGTTTTGAGTACCAGGGCTGGCAATAATGTGTGCTGCTGGTACACATTACTCCCAGTTATCAATTCAGCACTTGTAAACTCAGGTGTCAGTAAAACAACATTAATATGTCTGACACCCCCTGGATTTCCCACTTCCCATTATTTTTGTTAAGCCTTCACATGCACTTCTGCAGCACCAACCACTATTAAACTACTGTTTTTAAGGAGAAGTTTCTCCAAGTTCGGTACTTTTTCAAAAACTATAGCTGTTGAACTAAATAGAAGAGCGCAGGTTGTGTGGTGTTTGCTCTCTGCGCTGGTTTCCTTGGAAAGGTCACCGGTGAGGACTCGGCACTCTCACCACACGTTTCCTGCATTCTCGGTACTCTACATTCACGTCAGCGAATGCTACTCTCGAGCACAAATCGAAGAGACAAGTCAGCAACAAAACTACTTCTAGACTGATAGCGGCAGAATGCTACCAAGACAACTCCATAGAAAACCCACTGAAGCAGGAGCAAAATTCAGGTCACTTCTTAGCAAAGCTCATCACAAATTATTTTTTTTTTTTTTTAAACCATTTTTTGTGAAACTTCTATCTTGGCAGCCAGATATCCCCTTGTGATGTGCTAATTCAAACAGGCTAACGTGGGACCACCTGACCCCACCTGGTACCAAAGGCTTCCGAATTATTTTAGCTTCTCAGAAAATCACTGCTGACTGACACCCATCTGTTGGTGATCAGCTTCTGGTTCCTCTTCTTCCACATCTGCGTTATATTCTTCAAATGCATCATCATCAACATCTGGAAGCCCAAGTAACTACAAAGAAGAGAAAATACTGTGTAACAGTGAATTACCCACTCATGCAGCTTTACTGCAAATCTTCACACAAATCCTACATGCCACTTCTTGAAAACCTTAAACCCTGGAATAACAGTATTGCATAATGATCTTGGCTCTCTTTCTCTCCCTCCTGGGATAGAGAAAGAGTTGAAAATGCATCCTCACACCAAATTAAGTGCTCAGAGACCGGAAGATAAATAAAACCAAAACAAAGCACTTGCAAAAAGCTTCACATTCTTCCCTGAGGTTGCATTATGAATTGTTGAGTGTTTAAGACTTGGCAGTGGTTTAACTTCAGAAAGAATCATGATAATACTGTAGCAGTAGTTATCTTGGTTTAAGATTGTTTTTTAGCAACACTATAAAAGCCAAAGAAGAAAGCATCCTCATGCAGAACTGGCTAGTATGGAGTAGGAAAGGACTCCCTAAAAACCTTAAGAATCCAACCTGTTAAATGCTTCTCTTGAACCCTTCACTCCAATACACCAGACAAAGCCTTGTACACTGGGTGAAGCCCTTGTAGTGAAAAATACTGTGTATTCCACTCAAAACTGTCTGAGCCCCTTTAAACTTCTGCAAATTAGATCTGGGCTTGTGAGGAACTGCAAGCCTGTCTTCTTTGGACAATGTTTGGATGCCTCCACCTGATGGCTCCGATCACTGCAACGTGCCTTGTTCACTACAGGAAAAGGAGTAAACAGCCATGTTTGAACTTTTCTCCTCTCCTCCAAAAGGTTGCCAAGCCAACAGAAGTCAGGAAGACAGATAAACCAAATAACAGTCAAAATAACACATCTGTTGTGGAAATCTCATATTAGAATCCTACACTAACAGCTATTAATAGCCACAAAGCAAAATCATATGCCAGGCATTACTGGGAATACCATGTATTTAGCTTGGAAGGGCTGGAAGATCAGCGCAGATGCATGAAAGACTCTGTTTGGAGAGTGATGCAGCTGTTAGCTCTTGAAAGAGGCAAAGCCCATAAAAATTGGGAGGAGGGTGACACTCGCTAGGTGAGAGCATGAAAATGAGAAGGCTGAGACAAGGCAGATTTTTAGGGACCTAAACTAATTCAGCCTGTGATCAACATTCAAGATTATTCAGTGGACACAAATACAACGCACAGAATTAGCTTCTGAATGCAATGAAGCTTGTATTCCTCACTGTCACTGGGAGGCAATCAGTTTTTTAGTTGCGAGGCTTCTTCAGCAGGGAAATGGAAGGACAATTTTCTGACTAAATCCCCTCCTTTGTATTTTAAAAATACTTACAGCGAGACCCCAAACGGAAAACGTTCTTGTCTTCTGAGCAGAACAAAGTAAATTCCTACGCGTACATATCTTTCAAATCAAATGCTTAACTGAACGCGAAACTGCTTCGTTCATTTTCAGGATGCGGGGGTTTTGTTTTGTGTTGAAGCTAAAATTAAAATACTCAGTTTTCAAAAGGCAAAAGCAAGGGCTCTCTAGACTTTCTTATACACCAGTATTATTTTTTGCTAAACTGATCTGGTGGATTCAAATTAAATGTGAGTGTTGTACTCCTCTGTTTACATCACCTGGCAGAAAGAGTTTTGACCCTATTTTTTTTTTCCCAGCTCTGGTTATAATTCCTCCTTGATTTGCAAGGAAATGAGGCACATGAGTTTTCATTTTATGGGATACTGCAAGACTTCCTCATGCAAACATGAGCATGGAAAACACAACATACACCACAAGAACCGCAAAGACTTATACAGTCCCAAAGCATGGGAAACACATCCTGCTTTTCACACATCCCTTCTCTCTTCGCCCTTGGGAAACCCAGCTCTTCTTCCTCTGGAGCAGCGCAAATAAGAGTGATGCTGCAGATGTTGGTGGTTTTATGGAGGAAGGATGGGGATGGGATGAAGTGGGGTGGAGTGGAATGGGATAGGGTGAGGTGGGGTGGGATGGGATGGGATGGGATAGGATAGGATGGGACGGAATAGGATGGGAGGCTCCTCCAAGGAAGATGCAGTTTTATTCTCTCACAGACACTTTATGACCTTCCAAGGCACCAAGGACCTTGACCATGCAGATCTCACTTTTAGAGGCTGAATCCTGTCGCCTCCCACAGGACTATGGTCCCTCACTGCTGTTAACCCCTTACTGCTCTCTGGACTGCAGTGGCAAACCAGCCCACACCTTGTCACCAAGGAGGGATGATCAGGGTCCAAAGTGCAGGGAGCTCTACAAACACTTGGTCGAAATGGAAGGAGGGTGTACAAAAGATAAGGACAAAATAAGATGATGAAGACGGCCTGAGTTGACCCTAGACTAACTCCGACCTTGTCTTCTTTCAAACACACTAGTTTCTGCTTCTAATCCATATCTGCTTCACATATTACATTATCAGCTATGTGGCAGACTTGAAAGGATTTAATTGGAGAGCAAAAATAAGGAGAAAAGAGGTAAAAGAGGAAAGGGGCGTAGAAACAGAGAGCTGATCCATCAGTCAAAGAGCCAAGGGGAACAAAACTGCCAGGTGGAGACCCGTGGAGAGGAGGAAGACAGGAGCATGGTGAGAAGGTAGGGAGAAAAGCAGGGAGAGAAGATAACAACCAGTGGCAGCACTGCCTGAACTACATCTATTTATTCCTGCTGGCCAAACTACCCATCTGGAGGTAAAGGAGAGGTCACCAGGATATGTATGAATTCAGTGAATATGGGATAAATGGCTTTTACACTGCAGACTCCCTAGTTCAGATGTAGGCTTTTTCAGGCTGAAGAGGAGCGCGGTGTGCGACACCTGGAATTTGCCGTTGAATTGTACAACTCATGCCTTGGTTCTCTGCAAACGTTGCCAGTTCGTGTGATGTCCCTCAGGTATTTCTTAAATTTGTCTTTCTTAACTCTTCCCAAGTGCCCTGATTTTATACAAATAATCTAGTAGTTACTAAGTCACAGATGCAGAGTGACATTGCCTCCTACCAAAAGCTGATGGACAGGCAGACGGATAAATTAACCAAATACAAGATTGAGCTTTAGCGGTCCATGTGATGCTACACTAGAGACAACACAGTTCTGCTGAATCCTTGTGGAAAGGGCTTAGTCTCCAGGCAGATATGCTTACAAGCACTAGCATGGGCACCTCTGGCACCTGAGTGTGGCACCTCTGACACCAGAGAGACAAGGGCATTGGAGGAGTGGGATGCTCTGAGGCAAGTAACAGTATTTGAGCCCAGTGCTGTTGATTGATACCATGTACCTGCATGGTGTCTGGCACTTTTGGATGTTCCCTGAATAAGTGGATAATAAGGCAAATCAGAGTTTTGTGGAAACTGATCCAGGAAGGCATTAATGGGCAAAGACAACATCCCCCCAACTTCATTAAAGAAGAAGCTTGACCTTGCCTACAGCAGGATTTAGAGGTATGGTTTAGCTGTTGCAGGTTAACCAACACTTTTTAAAAGCCTTGTCTAATGAAATATCTTACTCTGGCACTGTAACATTAGGGAGAGATGCCTGAGAGCAGTGAGGAATGGTGAGCAGCCCCAGAACACCCTCATTGCCTTCTGTGCCCAGGGAAGAGTAGTGAGCAGAGGGAAATCTGTCTCTCATTGAGACAGATGCCAACTGCTGGGCATCCCTGTTCTTACTGTCTCTGAAACACAGGGCCCTGTGCAGCAGCAGCCAGTCCCTTCCTACCCCACAGCCTCAGGGTAAGCTCATGAAGTCACAGCTGGTCTGTCACTGTGAATGTGCAGAGCAGAGCTGAGCTCAGTTACTGGACAAATATTGGTCTTGGACCCCTCAGTTATGGGAGGGCAGATGCTCATGCTGTGCGTAAGGGCATGGAAAGATGCAGATGCACTGTCACTATTTTCTTCTAAGTATTTCCCTTCAAAGGACTCCAACAAAGAATTTCAGAACTATCTAATAATCTTGGATGTCTGTTGGGAATACTGAAATGGAGAAGACTTTCAAAAGGTGCTTAGCAAGCACATGCCGAAAACCTAGTCCCCCTCCTCCCAGACTGATAGCCAGGACCACTAGATACTTCAGAAGAGCCCAGTCTGACCTTCAGCAGTTTTTACCTAAACTGACATTTTTCAAACTGAAGTTTGCCAGACTGGTCTCTGACAGCAGATTTGCTTGGGACAGTGGAGAAGAAATGCCCTGCAAATGCACTGTTGCCTTAAAGCTGACAGCAAGGTGGTTTCATTAGCAAAAAGGGTCCAGCAGAAAAAGGACGTGGGACAGCATGAAGCGATGCCAAGGAAATAATTTCCCAATACTGAAGAAAAGTGATTTTGTTCTGGAAAAGGCCTGAGGGCACAAAATAACTGTTTCCATACATCTATGGTAACACCACACAGTTTTAAAAATCTTTCCTACCGTTTATGTGCTATTTTTAATAATTACAATAAGGGAAAAATGTCAATACATTCCTTATTAGACTTATCTACATAAAACCGTACCTCAAATCATAAACCCAGTTTTGTTATACAGATGCAAATCTCTCAGTACTAGGCCAAAGGAGAATCTGAGAAACTTACTCTTTGTGGTACATCCAAGAGAAAATGAAGAGGTACTTGACTACAGTCTGCAAGAGGTTTCTGGCAGTTGAGGACACCATTTTTGAGCAAACAAAAGCAAAATGAAATTCAACAGCTAGGAAGCAAAACTAGAAGAACGTAGATTGCAAACAGAAGAGACTTTCAGAGCACCATAACTAATAATGAGAAGAAAAAGTGCCCAGCACTGTTGTATCCTTTAATTCACCTGAAGACTTTACATCAAGAGTGGGTGTCTTTGGAAAAGACACATTCCAGTTCAACCATGATTTATGTGCTTGTCAGAATCATGGGGTGAAATGTGATGTATTAATGAAGGGCCCAGGCTACATGAGCATAATAGTTCCTCCTGCTTTGAACCTTTTTATTTTGAAGAGCAGCTCAACTTGGTTTGACTGAATTTCTCAGTAACTTAAACTATGCGGAAATAAATGTGGTTTAAATGAAATAAGTAATCTGTACCAATTGAAATTAAGTCTTTCTGAAGTCCTCTTTAGTTAAACCAGTGGAAGTTTCTCATCAGAGACACAGCTTCTCTGAGCAAGAGAAAACAATTACGAAGATCCAAGAGCCAAATACTGTTCTGGGAAACATATTTATATTTTTTTGTATGTTTTCACAATTACAAGCAGCTGTAGTGACAGATCAGATTTCCAGTCCTTTCTAAGAAAAGTGTGCATCTGTTCTATTTATTTCCAGCCTCTCAAAGGATTCTTTAAAATTATGCTCTTTTATGTCACCCAGCTGTGGCGGTCTGCGGCAAATCATTGCAAGGGTGTAACACAGGGAGGGCCAGTGCTTTCATATCAGTGCTCCAGGCCCTCCCTTCTGCACTAAATACTTGGGATACATTTTCAGTCTTCTCAGTTAGTCATCCAGAAAAAGATAGGAGGGGAAAAGGTCTACATTTTCAGTTGAGTATAAAAATCTCCATCAGTCAACTTTCTCAAGGACATCATGGGAGAATGGCTCTGGCAATGAACCTCTGCTCTGCACCAAGTTGTTAGCCAGCCCCAAGCATTCAAAAGGAGAGCTGTGCGAAGGGAGGATTTGGCAAAAATGAAGGACAACAGTCAGCCTAAGACACCTCACCCTAATGAAATCCAGGCTTTGACCCAAATCTTAGTGTTAAACAAGGACAGAGAAAGCTGAGCAGCAGCAAAACAGAAACACACATGCCCCCTCTCCACAAAGCCCAGCTTCTGTTCCAACTTCTTCTCAAGCAGTGACCAAACTGGCGTTTGCAAATACCAAGTGGCAACCATCCTAAGAGCAAAATCTGGATCACTCGGGAGGAAAAAAAAGCCAACCATAAAATAAAACAAATCACTCTGAGGAGAGACCGTACTTCCAGCTTCCCAGAGGTCTACTCTTGCTACTCATATCCTTGCAAAACTCCCCAATTCCAGTGCCAGGAAACAACTCTGCCACAAAGTCCCACAGCGCTGACTCGTGTCCCGTTCCTCGGAGTCAGCGCTGCATCAGCAGGACGCAAGTCCCTGCCCACTGCCACCGGCTGACGCACCAGTTGGCCTCCCACCCCGGATGGGAATCTCATCCTCTCAAACACAGAGATGGAAATAAAAAGGCAGCTAACTTCCAAGAAACAATTTCCAACAGCCTAACGGTAGTTTATGTATAACACTCATGTGCCCAGGCAGCTGACTGGAGGCATAAGTTCCTGGAGAAGAAAAAAACACCTTGCTCTATCCAGTGCTGCTCTATTAAGTCACAGGCAACAGTCAACGTTTAGAAGTAAAAAAAAGCACTTACAGGTCTGAAGGATTTGAAGACTTTTTCCAGTATTTCATGGAGTGTCTTTTTCCCACAGGAGGAGATGTAATCCTGTGCGAGCTGCAGAAAAGGTAAGCAGTCTTCACTTTCGCTCCACACGTGCTGAAAGCCAACAGCAACACAAGAAAGTAAAGACATTAACAGGAATTCATGCCAACCTTTCCATGTGATTTTATAAGGTCACATGTTGTAAACATCTGCCAAAGTACACCGAGCCTCCTGCAGTTCAAGACCTGCCCTGGGGACAGACGCTGCAGGCTGTTTCAGAAGCCACACTTCTGAGAAGGAACCTGCATTTTATTAACATGATGCATCAGAAAGCAGGGAAATAGATCCAGAAGTGAAAATGCCTCGTGACTGCACCAGCAATGAAGGGTATGCACGCTTTGTGCATGCACATTTTACCCATAAAGGTGTTTTCATTTGACATCAGCCCTGTTCAGACCTGGAAGTCACGTTGGGTTTTCTCCTCTTCTGCATCACCCACTGCAATGAAGCCCTCAGGGAGACAAAGCATCTCTTTCTGTTCCTGGCGTTAGTGCAAATATGATGTGACCCTGGAGGTGGAACTTGATGTGTAATTCTCTTGACGATGCAGAAGAAAAGATGTAAAATACACCCGCAGTCTAGACACAGAGCCAAGGAGAGATGTTTGGGCACTCACAACATCCTGACAATTCAAGCCTCCCCCCCTGTTTTGAGGTTTACTCCTCTTACAACCTGATCATCTCTTCACAGGTAGGCACACTTAAACCCATTTCAGATCTTCCTCTCATCTTGCTCCTGCTTCGGAGATGCTGCTCCCCCAGCCTGACTCTGCGAAACCTCTCCCAAAACTGATGTTTATTCTGCTGCTAGGAGGTTTTTCTTTTGAAACAGAGCTGGCAAGTGATGGTGGGAGTGCTCAGACAAGAAGGGCAGCACACAGCACAAGCTAATGTATAACCTTAAAGACTTTGTTTTGGAAGATTTTTTGTATGGAACTGTCTTAGGCAGTCAGCTACACAGAGAAGCACGATACTGCCAAATTGGTTTGAGACTCTGGTACCTCTCTTTTTGCACTGCAGCTCTTTTCCCCAAAGTGCCGTGCAGCTTTTTACTCTGCTATAAACAGCAGGTTACACTTAAACAAGGAAAAAGGAGGGTCTCTCTGAAGCTTAACTAACATTCAGGGAAAGACTCAAAATGACAGATGTTTCAATCCCTAACATAAGGCTTGCATGTCACCTTCCCCTTCAGTGGTGAGTACCCGCCAGGGATGCAGTTTTACACTTAAAGAAAGAAAACAGTACTTAACATCATCTAAGCTGCACCTTTAAGATAAAAACTAGCTGCTTTGCTATGAACATCACTTGACCTACATTTTCTTTGCTGCTTGTTGCATTTTACAAGCATAAACATAGTGAAATGTTTTGTTATGAAAACAACTCTGCATTACTGAGTAGGTTCTGCTCTTCCATATAACCAGAGTCATCTCTTAACCATTCTGGCAATAAAAATAAGTTCTTTGCAGTCTTGCCAACTCTCAAATGCACATACCACAAGTCTCATGATACTTCATGCCATCTTAGAGTCATGGGCCTTGCAAACCTATAAATATACAACTAAATCTCAGCTTCTGTTTACAAAAAAAAAGGCAGAAAAAAAGCCTGCACTTTGTGATTTCTACGGTCTAAAAAGGCAGAAGGTACATGAAGTGAACTCAAATGAGCCCTCTACAAAATAACTAATGAAAACTTTCAAATTAGAACATTTTAAGAACAGCCTCAAGATTTTGGAGCTCTGGCTCCTTACTTCAGGTTAGCAATAACTCTTTAGTTATTCCTAATCTTTTCATCGAAGTTCAGAGCTGGATATTGCAGCTTGGCAATTCCTGGCTCGTACTAAACCGGTTGTAATTGTTTATATGTATAAAACGATTATGACTGCTGAGATCCTCATTCTTGTTTAAATTGTGGCTTCTTTCAACTACCAGAGCTATACACAGGAGCTTCTACATAAATAAAAATCAAGTCCCGCCCTTTAATAAATAATAGGTACTTCGTTCCCCAGGGAAAGGTAACTCCATGTTGTCCTACCATGTTTTTACAATCTCTTTTCAAGCTGTGCCATGTTTTAGACTCCAGTGTGAATTTCTCAGCAGTATTGCAGAATAAGATGATCTAGCATAAGGGGCAAACCTAAGGGAGCAACTCGATCACTGAGTTTTTGAGGAGACTTTTTTGCATAGCATCATGAGGCAATAAGCAAGTAAGGCTTCAAACAATCTCTCCATGTGCAGAAGATTTCAAATGTTGACTGTAGCAACAAATGCACTGTGAAAGGTCTCACATGCCATTAGTCATGCATCTCCTTCGGAAATGGCTTGATTTTATCTTTGCCCCAAAAAAACCTCAACCATAATAAACACCAGGGCTATAATGCCTATAGGTTATAATGCCTACAGCTCTCTGTGGAGGTTCAGTGCTGCACCAAGGCAGTGCAGGAACTGTCTCAGCACTGACTCATGCGTCTCCAGAGGAACCTTCAAAAGGAATTTTGGTACCTCAAAATAAAAACAAACGTAATTTGAGGATTCAGCTCCTGCTTAGAAAGTTAAAGCAGTAATTAAGGCTACACATAAGGAGATGCTTTTCCTGGAAAACCTGATGCCTAAGGATCTCTTTGCAGTGGGAAAAGCAGTCTGCTGTCAAGCTGGTGGACCACAGTGCCCAGCTGTGGCTATTTAATTAAAAAAATATTAACCTCATCATCTGAGTATGTGTTTTCCAAGCTTGCCCAGTTTTGCTCACAGTTGCTTTGTGTCACTACAAAAGCACACAGACGCTAATTTCCACCTCAGCTGACCTAGGATCATGGTTGAATTATTTAGCTCAGCATCTACACACTGCAGATAGCTGAGACAATTCATAGGGCTGCATCTGGAAGGGTTTGCTTTCCCTCACACTTTTAGACCACTCAGTGTTGCTGGACAACAAAGTCAGTTGCTAGACCACCTTTTTCTAACTAGCTGACTCGTTGAGCATGGCAGCAAAACTTTTTCTGTGTGAGGATAATTCCATTTGCAGAAAATATTCAGACTCACTGGCTCTGTTCTAAAATATTTTACAGGAAATCTTGAATCAAAATGGCCTCGTATTTTTATTTATTTTAGCAGTTACTTTGAATACCAGTATATAAATAACATGGTGGCAAAACAAATGACAGACGACAAGGAATAGCATCACAAGCCTCACCCTCCTTGATTATGGCTACACAAGGCCAATTAATTTCTTGAGAACACCACAAGCCTCGGGAGCTAAATTATACATAGTTCAGCTATCTAAAATGCTGATTCAGAGAGTTTTATTGTCCAAGTGGTACTGAAAATGTCAATAAGTGTCTACATGGGTCTCCTGCATCTCTACCATGTTAAAGACCTAGCTCAAATATAGCTTTTCAGGAAATTAAAAATGTTTGATTGTTGTGATCTGGCATCTCTGATTTTATACAAAATTCAGAATTATTCTCCCCCAGATTGGATCTTGACAACCTTTCCATGTTTTTCTCCTCCTCCCTTTTAAGTACATCAGGCTCATCATTTCCTCCTCACAAGTGGGTTATCACGGACTTCTCTGGCACCTCCTACATAGCTTTTTAAGTTGCATTATTATGAAATGAAGACATAAAAAAAGAGTACAAGAATACCAGGCACCAGATACTTATTAAATGTAAGGCTCCTTTATAGGAGTCACAGGGTGCAAAAAGGTTGTAAAGTGTGTCACTGTGAATTCTGTTTATATTTACTCACTTTCACACTCCATTGTGCCAAAGGAGCCATGCAACAAGGCTTAAAGTGCAAATTACAATCAGTCCCTTGGCTTTTATTAACTCTTCTTAAAATAAACTTTAGCCCGTAATCGCATGTAGAAAGGAAAGTTATCTTCTAGAAAATAAGGGGAAAAAAAGACTGCAAAAAACCCCAAGATAGCCAAGCTGGGACTAGAAATTAAGCCCTACTAGGAGCAGAAAACAGGATTCTGGAGAATCTGCTCATTAGTGGGTCGTAATCACATTAAACAGACACCATCAACAGGAAAAAAATTAAGAATGACACCTATTTGCCTGTTTTAAAAGTATTATCATTACAAAAAGTGCCTCAAGTACTAATGCTGAAAGAGACAGAAGAAAACACTGCTTCTAGTTTTCCACTGTTTATGTTCCACATAAGAGTTGGTCCTTCTGTTCAGGTTTACTACTGGTGGCTCTGGGCAGGGAGTCTTTCCCACAGGTACCCTGGAATGAAAATATTTGTCAAAAGAGGGGGAAATGTGACTGAAAACTCAAAAAAAAAAAAGGTCAGTGTTGGAAGCATGGGAATTGAGTCTGAAACTGCTTAAGATTTTTTTTTAAAGTTGACTAGACTTTGATTTGAAAGAGTTCACTCAATTACTGACCAGTGTATAAAGAAACAAAACATGTCTAAGAAAAATAATGGGCTTTCTTTGCAATTTCCAATAGCATTAGTGTCCAATCATAGTTTTAGCCTAGTGCTGCACTGGATTTATCCCTGCTTAAGAGTCCATCAGGCATGGCCCTTTCTGGGCACAGGCATCTCTAGAGAGGAATGAGCACTGGGGTCTGACAGGCTCATAGGTGCTGGGAAGATGGATGTGCAGGGCTAGTCCCACAGAGGACTGAAAGACTCCACACCCTGAGATGCTCCACTGCTACAGCTGGAGATCTCATGTATCATCCCTGGACAGATGCATAACTAAACTCCAGATAACTTCTTTCATAATTCAGCATGACCATCTGCCCAACACAATAAATAAATATCCTGCTTGCTGGGATCTGTGGTCCAGGAGAAGTCACTTCACTGCTCTTTGTTTCCATGGACCCATCTGTCAAATGAGCTAACACTGCACTTACCTGTTCAAAAGGGAATTAGAGAATATTTGTCAAGCAGGTGGAGGGAGAAGACTTGCTCCGGGAAGGGAAAGACCTACAACATTCCTACAATAATGATCTGTGCTAGGAGCTATTTCGTTAAAAAAAAAAAAAAGAGCAAAATAAAACCCTTTCATTGAAGTTAACTCGCACTTGGCAGGTTACAAACCTCGTGTCGAGGTGCCGCTTTTCGGTGACTCTTCCTGCACTTCTGCTCACCACCGGGAGGGTCTGGACAAGGGGAAAAGCACCCCCCGACACCCTTCCCAAAGCCCAGTGCTGTGGTGCCGGTGCCTTTTCTGCACGAACTTGCCGCTGAAATCGGCGACGGGCGGGCGAGGAAGGGGCGCGGCGGCCGCGGCGACACCTGCCCGGATTCCCCGGCCCCGGCGGGCCCGGGGGAGCGGTGGGGGGGGCGCGGCCCTCCTGTCATCCTGACTCCATTTTATCCCTGCCCATTCTCCATTTGCCGTGACAGTCCTGCCAGTCCGCCCGTCCCTGCGCCGTGCCCCAGCCCGGCATCCCGGGAGGATGGAGGCGCCGCGGGGGGAGCAGCAGCTGCAACCCCGCAGGGCGCGGGAGGCGGGGGGGCTCGCACCCCTCCTCCCCGCCCGCCCCGGGGCCCGCAGCCTCCCCGGGCCGGGGCGATGGGGATGAGGGGTGCGAGGGGGGTGCCCCTGCCCGCGGGGCCGCCCCCCACCGCCAGCAGACTCCATTTTGCAGATTGTGGGAGGATCCCCCCGGCCCCCGGCCCCGCCGCTCTCCATCACCGCATCCCTCCCTCCTGGGCACGGCCCCGTCCTCCGCCCCCTCGGCGCTCCCCCTCCGGTGCTCCCCCCAAGCACCGGCGACCCGCACGGACGGAGCGTCCCAAAGCGGCGCAAGGGCTTCCCCACCCGTTCCCGCACCCACGCGGGGCACCCGCGCACGCCCGTGACCCCCGATCCCCTCCCGGGGCACTCACGAAATTGTCCCCGCAGGCGGCCTCCGGGCACAGCACGTAGAAGGAGACGCCGGGCTCGGCGTAGAAGTCCATGCGCCGCTCCGTTTCCTCGGCGGCGATGAGCTGGAAGGGCGTGCGGGCGCACCACCGCTCCGCCGCCTCCGCCAGCGCCTCGAAAGCCATCGCCGACCCCGCCGCCGCCGCCGCCGCCTCCCGCCCGCGTCCCCCGCACCGCCCGCGCCCCCCGCGCCTCGCACCGCCCCGCGCCCGCCCCCCGCACCGCCCCGCCCGCCCCCCGCACCGCGCCGCGCGCCCCGCGCCCCGCTCCAGGCACCGGCCCCGCTGGAATTCGCTGCAGACAATTGACTCGACGCCTTCTGGCAACTTGGGGGCGGGGGGGGGGGGAAGGAAGAAAAAATCAACAAAAAAAAAGCCTTCAAGCCCACTCAGGAAGGCGCTGTCGGCGAGATGATGCCTCGTCTTCCCTCTTCCCTTCCATCTTCCCAGAACTGGGCCGGCATCTCGGCAGAACCTACTGTGCTAAACTCACTGGTGGGTCCCCCTTGCACTGGATTCATGGGAGCCACCCACATGTGAGCTGTTGGGCTGTCCAAATGTGGACAGATTCCACCCCATGACACTGGAAAGCTTTATGGAGGTTGCTCCCAGCCCCCCATCCTGTCACTGGGGACTGGTGGGTTTGCAGTGAGGTTCATGTTACTCTTCCAAGCTTATCCCAAATGATTATGTATGTATCCAGCAAGGCATAGGAGGAAAGTGCTGGTCTGCATTTGTAAGGGCCTTAGATTTGCATCAGTGTCCACTGTGCCACAAAGGAAAACAAATCCCCACAGGCCTGGATGGATTTTCAGCTGGAAGCCTGGGAATTCATAGAGGGGAATAGGAAGCACAGAGCCCATATGTGGCAGTGGGCAGAAAAGTTTGCAAGGACAAAGACAACACTGGCCTCTAACACAGCCAGTTGCTTGTCTCCTGAGTGGTGTTTAACTGCATTTCCACAGCAGGTACCAAATGCCCAGCTAATATGGTCTGTGTCACACATCATACACTCCCATCGTACGTATTAGTTGGTACATAAATCATTCGACCACTCCAAAGTAATCAGTGAGGTCACTCAGTGATCTTAGAGGTCTTTTCCAACCTGTATAACCCTGAGATTAGCTCAGTTGGTTAGAGTATGGTGGTAATAGTGTTTCTATGATTCCAAGTTGCAGAGGTAATGAGGCCAAGCACAGCAGTGCCGGCAAGGCTGCGGGAAGGATGCAGCCCCACTGCCTCTGGCTGGCCCAGGGCATGCTCTGAGCACCCATGCTGCTGTGCTCAGCCCTGTGGTCATTGTCTCCTGCCTCTGGCTTGTCCCAGGTGTGCCCATGGATACAGCAGAACTTGTTACTAATGACACCACAGAGAAAAACCTCCTCTGGCATTGCAGCCTGAGGTATAAGGAAATGCCAACAACATGAGTGCTTGTGCAACTGTAACTGAGACCCTTCCTGCATGTGGGTTGTGAATGACTGCTGGTTTTCCCACAAAAGGATATTTTCATCTATTCTTCACAGACAACCTGGATAATGCCCTCATTCCTGGGTTGCTGTTAGAGTGGCAAGTGCTGAGCACCCTTCATTACACTTGGAGCTGTGCTCTGAATGTGCAAAGCATTGTAAAAATTGCTAATGTTCTAAAGCTCCTGGTCTAAGTGCCTCAAATCCCAGAATCCAGGTGTGCTTTTGTAGGTAATTACCCTGGTCCTGCTGCATGTCTCTTCACCAGGGGAAAATGAGGCAACATCAGTCTCCTACCTACCACACAGGCCTGGGGAGGTGAGTGTAGTAATACCTGGAAAGCCTTGCTGTGTAGGGCACTTAAAGACTTATGGCTTTGCAGGAAGCCTGGGGCTGGAGCGGTGTGTCCTGAACAGCTGGAAAGGAAATCCTAAACCTCTTGCCATTTCCTGAAGGAGGCAGGGGTCCTGCAGAAACCCAAACGTGATTGCAGGTTGTTGGGCCTCCAGGGGTTGGCAAGGCTGTGAGTCCTGTGCAGGACTTTTCAACTTCAACACTCTTTCATTGTTGGGTATTCGGTGTTTTCTTTTCCAAGTGTATTTAAGTAATTAGCATGAAAATTGGACATGAAAAAATACAGCCTTTTCTCCTAAAATGAGACAGTGACTGCTTTCCAGCAACCAGTGGGCAGGATGCTACCACCAGGACAGAGATGTCCCACGCCACAGTGCTCAGCCACCAAGGTCAACCTCAATCCCACTGTCTCTTTGTGCTTCCCCAAGGTGGGCAGCCAGGCAGCCATATCCTCCTGCCTGACAGCGCCCTGGCGCATAGCAGCAAGGGGAGGTCAGGGCTGCTGCATTGCAAACAGACACAATTTCAAATAAACGAGATCTCAGTGTTAACACCTGTGATTTATATGCATTTTCAAAGCGCCACGTGAACGTGTTTTTAGTCCTTAAAATGTCTCTTTGAAGTATGTGCTGTTCACTATCTCCCTTCTGTGGAGTAGGGAAGCTGACAGGCTTCGAATGAGATTTAAAATATCTTATTGCAGCATGTGCTGCAAAATCCTTTGTCACGTCTGACAGCACAGCCATTCAAATCAGAAAGATGTGATTATTTGTTTATTTACATGTGATGAGTCTCTTTGCCCCAACACCTGAACACCAAGAGCAAATTATAAAAATAACCTGGTAAAGGCTGGTGATTTTGGCAATGCTAGAAAACAAACCGGAGAAGTGCTGCTTGCAGAGCAAGCCAGGCTCAGTGGCCCTGGCCATCGTGCTGATGTCAGAGGCTGAGGGATGGCAACATGGACGTGAGGCAGATGCAATGTTCATGACACCCTTATGCCTCTCTGCAAGTCAAAATCAGAAGCACCTGCTGCTCATTTGAGGAGATGAGTAGATGGCCAGCAATGCTGCACAATGCCTCAGCTTTTCTGAAATACTGTATACCGAAACCACACACATCGTTTTTCTTCCTACTTATTCCAAATACCCATAACCATTTGTGCCCCAAAGCATGGCCATATAAGGGGAGCAACTGTCTTCTTGGGAGAGGAGAGGGGAGGTCAAGAAGCTGTCTGCTGTGGCAAGGATGGCTTGCAGATGGAAAACTGCACCAGAGGGAAGGTAGTTTCTCCTGTCCTGCAGGGATGCATTTCCATTTCCATCTTCTTCTGGGACACAGCAGCTCTGGTTCTTTCCATTGACCTGATCCAGGGCATAGCGAGGGCAGGGCAATGTTGCTAGATCATTTCAGAGGGATGCCACTAGCCAGTAACTATCATCTACTGGAAAACACATTTCAATTTGAAGAACATATGGAGAGTATTAGGAAGAGAAAGCACGTGCCATGCCACAGCCATACTAGTTGGAACAAAAATATAAATATCTGCACTTTAGAGGTGACTTCTGGTTTTATGCAGGTTCTCCACATTCACAGAAATTAAATAGTCAGGTGAAAAGGGAATGACAGCATGAGGATTGAGAGGATAAACCAATTTTCTGCCATTTGCATGGATTGGAGGAGGTGTGGAGGGGAAGGTTTTTAAAGTACCTGGCTCCCAGGAGTTATCTTTACAAAAGATCTTGCCTCTGCAATGCCTGGTGATGAGCATAGTCTTGAAGGCTGAAAACTCGACAGCCCTGTGCTCAAGTGAGGAAAGGGAGAGTACCTTGCTAGGTGTTCACTATTCCCCTACTCCTCCAGGACACAGCGACACTAAAGGACATGGGGAAAAAGCATGCAGGGGAGGGGGGAGCGAGAAACTGCAGAGAGTGGTGGAGCAGAAGGGTTTTTGAAATGTGTCAGACAAAGGCAACTTGCCCATGGCTGTGGTGCCTCTCTGAAACACTGAACCACTGTTCTACTCTACAGCAGGTTAGAAATCTGAAAAATCCTACCCATGGACTGGCCACCTTCAAGATTTTTTTTTCCCCTTGTGAAGAGCCCTCATTGGTCTGCTTTTGGTGAACTGCCAAGCAATTCACGCTAATTCGCCTGACCAGCTGTAAGAACCCGATTGCCCTCTTGCAGCCCTCATTATGCACCCTTCCTGCTGATCTAAATACAGAAAGGTCAGGAGGGTGAGCTCCAGTAAATTATTAGAGATACACCCTTAACTGCTGTTCTGTGTCAGCTTATTCTCTTGCATCTCTGTGCAGTCTCCACAGTTTGGTTTCCTACGGAAACCTTGCTCCAGAAGACAAAAACATCAAGAAATCCTAGGAGGAATTAAATAGGTGAGGGAGATTGATCCCCTCATGGCCAATCCCTCATAAACCTTCTTTACACCATGGACCTTTAAAAAGAAAATATTAGTTATTGTTATCAGTACTGGTTCATTCACAACACGCTTTTCACCTGTCCAGAGCCTTGACATTTGCACTTGCTTGAGAGAGGTGCTGAAACAATTGTGCCTGCAAAAGCCTGGTCTATGCAGGGCTTCCAATGGTGCTTGCACCCTCACAGCTCTACATGCATTTCCACTGAGCCTGTAACAGCATTAAATGTGTCCTGCTGCAGCAAAGCAGCAGTGGGTTCTTCCAGGGACTCAAGCTGAGTGACTGTTGACCAACAGATCCATTTATAACTGCCAAGTATCTACCCTGAGGCTACTAAAAGGTAAAAAATTCCTGGCTGCTATATTTCCAACCTGCCCATCGGCTGCTGCATCTTCCCTGAGCACACAGCCACGTCGTCCCCTGAGGCTGGAGTCCAGGAGTCAGCACACTGGTATCTTGCAAATTGTTCCCCACCTGACTTCCCTGCTCCTGAGGATACTCAGCTTTCCAGAGCTTCTAGACAGTCTGTGTTTTTCTTGTCTTTAATGAGGAACACAGCTGTGGCTGTTTGCTTTGCTTTGGGTTGCCTTTATTTTTCTTTTTCTCCCATTTCTATGGTAAATGGAGTTGAGAAAGGAGTAAGAAAACTGTGAAGAATGATACAAGCCAAGAAGATGCAGAGGGAAAGTGAATTAGAAATGCACAGTTTCTCAATTAAATTAAAATGTTAGTTAAAAATCTATATAGAATGAAGATCCTGCTGCTCACACAAATCCTCCTTTTGAAGTCAGTGGTTCAATATGCTATTGCTTTGGCAGTAAGAAATTAAACACATAAATAGTGATGAAGATCTGGGCTGTGAAAATCCACTTGCTAATTAGAAGCTTTCCCTGGTGGCATTACCTGGTCCAAAATATGAACTTAAGTTTTAAGAAGTCATCAAACAACCCCTGAATCAGTTGTCCTCATAGTCCCTGCTTTTTAGGAATAGGAAGATCATGTGCTAAATATGAAGGAGAATGATGACTGATGCCCATCATCTTCCTGGTCCTGCCAGCAGACAGCTTTGAAGTCTATATTGCTCTTGACACCCAGACCATCAGTATCACACCACATTGCCGGGTCCTGTGCAGGAACAGCACAGTGTTTCCTCTGATTTGAGAGTGCTATGCATTTATTAAGGCAATGGCACATTACATTTGTGAGCAGCGTACTGAAATATGATGGAAATATTAGATGACTCAGCAAACTGAGGGTGACATAAGAGGCCGGATTAACTGTGGATTCCTTTACCTGAAACTTTTCTTTCATCTTCCCTTTATTCTCACCCTCAAAGCCCACCACAAAGCCTTCATCCTACCACATGCAGATAAAACCAACACCAGCTGATTTTGAAAGAAGATGATTTTCCTTGAAGCTTTCTGAAGCAAAGGCTGAGTGCACGTTTAATATTCACTGTCGTTTCGGAAACAGTATGTCTCATCTCAGACACAGACACAATGGTAGGAATGAAGAGTTGTGAACTTTGTTTAGGGCTGGCCAGCTGAGGGTCAGCAAGCAGCCAGTCAGCATGGCCAGAGATGACGCTTAATGAGTCCAGACTGGATACAGGAATGGAAGAAACTGGGAGGAGAGCACTACACAGCTTCTGCCCTTGCATCTTCTTTGGATACAGAAGTTGGTACATCACAGTTTCTGCCTTTTTCACCAGGAAGTATCTGCCAGCACTCTTATTTATCGTTGTATCTGTGTAGCCATGAGCAGATTTTGTGGCCAGGCAAGCCAGGTGTGGGGTATGTTATAAATTGACTTATTAAGGCCTGAAAGGTGGTTTTGCAAAGACCTGAATGTCGTAAGGCACCGTAATCTCATCAGGCAAACAAAGAGGATTTTTTGTCTATTTGTGATCCTTTATGATATTGAGAGGGCACAGAGCTGCAGACTGTCCCTGATTTTCAGATGAATTGCTCCACTAATATAAAAGATATTCTCATAATGGTCCCAAATTAGTTGATTGCTTGAAGTGCCAGAATCCTTAATGCTCGCTATTTTAAACATATGGAAATTGATTCAACACTTATCATCTATTTAGAGATGTAAATTTATTGAAAAAGATGCCACTTCTTCCTAAGCTTCAGGCAAGCTCTGATACTTAGCTTTCTGGGAACAAGCAAGTTTTTACTAGGACTTGTGATTTTAACTGCAGTGATTTACTTTCCTTCTAAAAGAGGAGAGAAGCAGAGGAAAATTGACTGTATTGTCTACAGGAAAAAAAAAAAAAAAGACACTGGTACCAGCACTGGTGTGAACTGACACAGATAGGGCAGTATCTGGCACATCGTACCCTGAGGGTCTTTTCCCAAGCAGGATACTGGCCTTGCCCTAAATTCAGTTGCCATTGCTCTGTGAGTAAGTCCACACTGATGTTGGAAGCATCCCATAACTCTGATACAGTCACTAGCTATTGGGGAAGAGCTATGAAAGATCAAGCACAGGCAGTGACAGCAATGACATTGGCCAGGTCAACACCCCATGGCAAAGAAAGCTCCCCTCCTTCCCAAGTTTAGCCTAAGCTTCTAAAAGCAAACAGAATTGATCATTGTTCAGCAATTAAAAGCTATTTTCTGGAAATCAGACTAGTTCCCATCTTCAGTCTTTTGGGATACCTTCCTGCATGGGCAAGCACTGTGCTGATGTCATGGGCATGAGGCTGCTACTAAGATTAGATGAGAAAGTCTTCAGCCTGGTCCTGGCTGTGCTGCTGACAGCCTTCTTTTTTATTTGGCATAGTCACTTAGCACCTTATAAGATGGAGATTTGGATGCATTAGTTAGTAATGCTGTTCATGCCTTAAAGCTTGTGAAATATGAGTTTCCGCTGAGGAAAATTGTTTTTTTAAAAAAAAAAAAACGGTTGTCTTAGGTATTTGATCGTGTGTTACTATTCAGTATGATTCATGTATTAATTCCACACTAAGAATGTCTCCATAAAGCCTAATATTATGCTTCTGGGATTAAGCAATATTTCTTAATGTGTTTCTTATCCCAGTATTTTTTCAGAGAAGCTGGAATGGAGCCAATTCATGCAAGGTGCCTACACATTAGTGGTCAGCTCGGGTCAGGAGAGCACTTACAAAGTGAATGCCCCAATCATCCCCACTTGCCCTGCTGTGGTTTGCATCATGAAGAGGGCACAAGAGGTGGATTCCTCTCAGATGAAAGGTGGACAATGCGCACACTGCAATCTCAGCACTCTTCTGCATTATGGATCTGCTCCCGGACCCTACTACTTGCTAGCATAGACATGGCTGCAGCACATTAATGCACCTTAAAATCTCTGGATGGCATTTAGGAGGTGAGTTCACTGGCTGGATTAATTAACCACCAAGCCTGGTATCTTAACTGGCTAATGGTTAATCAGAAGCTTTATTTTCTTGTTTACACCATCTTGTTTATGATGTTGAGTCCAGCCTCAGTAGCACATTAGAAAAATCTGGCTCTATTTGTGAGGTAAAGCACCTTAGTGTCTTGCATAAACCTGAAAAATTAATTTGGAGTAAGACAGGTTTACAACAGAAATGGTTTTGGAAATTACTTCTGGGGGAGTGGTTCAATCAGTATCTATTCCCAGTGGGAACTACTGATCTCCCTTAAGACCCATTAGCTCCACTTTGAAAAGAGCAAGAAAGCATGAGAACTTGCTGCTGAGTGGTCCCTGTCCCTAAATTTCCCTTCTGCCCTTGCTCTCCACCATCCCAACCCAGGTGACTCTCTCTCTTTCCTAATTACACAATAACTACATACCTAAATATAATATTTCTTACATCATGAATGAGACAGTGACAACCACCAGCATCTCTCTGAGCATATGAAGCTGCTCCACCACACTGGTGACCTCTCGTGTTGGTTGTGCTGGGCTGCTCTGGGGCTACAGTGTGACCCAGCTGACAGGACCTTTTGGCTGGCATCACTGGATAGACACTCACCTTTATATCCCCTCCATCTCAGTCCCATCAATGGCCCTGATGTCATCTCCTCTCACTCAATAACATCTCTTCCCCTTCAGCTTCCCAATGCACACAGGGCACAGCCTGTGGCTCTGCCATGACTGAAAATTCTGGTACATGTCCCATATGGTTAAAGAGTTTTTTGCCATCTTTGTTACATGTGATGAGCGTGCTGGTCTCATATCACAGGCTGTGTGTTCCAAACAGACTGTCACAATCCTGAGACTTATCTGAAGCATTGGAGTGAAACGCATGCTGCTCACTGAAGTATTTGATAGTTGTTTTCCTGAGCAGGTGCTTGTTTATTTTTGTTAGTGATTACAACATCTGGCATTTGGAAAATGTTAAGGAGGTGTCAGAGCTACGGAGGAAAAAGGCAACTCCCAAGCTACAAAGGGGTGATGGCAGAATTTATGGGCTGACTGGTGTTGCAAACAAGTGGACAATTATATCTTACTTGCAATACGGAGGGAACATTTTCCTTCTTTGTACCTGGCGCTGTACAAGTGTGCCTCAGTTTTCACACAAGATCTTACAACAAAGCTAGCTGGTCTGCGCAGAAACACAGGTCAAAATTTCAAAACCTTCAGGATGGTATTTAGTGCATTTTTACACTCTGCCCTTCAGAAAGCCCTGTTTTTACAAAAGTTTGTGACAATTAAAATCGCTGTCACAGGTACCAGAACCTACAGATTCAGTGGGATTTCAAGTCAGATTCATATGATTCTTTCCAAGATATCCCATCAGTTGTCTCATTCAGTTTGTCAGTGCCATTTTAAAAACACACAGTTCAACTAAATCCAGCAGCACATAGAAAAAACCTGTCAGCTTTGCTCCAGCCTCTGCTTCCATCAGCATCTGTCAAAAAAGTTAGGGAAACGTGGGTACCCCCACTACACGGGGCACACAAAAACTCACTGACAGAGCTAAATGAAACTTAGCAGGGCCAAACATCCCATCAAAACTCTTGCACAAATCCATTTAACAAGATATTTTCAACCTACTTTTTTCTCCAACCTCCACCCCTGTCTGCCCAGCCACAGGGCAATGGTAACAATGAATTTTGTGTTCAATTTACAGCGATGCTGTGAGATTGAATCGGGCTAGTTCAGACCATGGCTCTGTGAGAGAACATCCCCAACATACACAGGGACATCAATGCAACATGATGACTCAACATCAGCTCGAGGTGTTTCACCCTCTGTCATCTGGCCCTTTATTTCTCTTGTCCTAAGGAATACTGTTTAGCCCTAAGAAAGGCAAAGACAAGGAGGGGGAGAGAGTCCATTCACAATGTCTTTGCCATTTACAATTAAGTTTAGAGCAAGGGTGAATACAGCCAATAGATTTGTAACATTTCAACACCCACCCCCTTTCCTGTAAATTCCTGCAGAACTTTGGCAGCAGAAAGCATAACTATGCTAGAAGTAATGGAATTACAAAAGAAAGAAAGGAAGGGAGTGTAAGCAGTGGGAATAGGAAGAAATAGCTCAACAGATACTTTTCAATTTATATACACACCCTTCTCACATAAACAGAGGTAGTTATCAGCTAACTGACTATTAGGTCGTTAATCAGCTTATCTTCTGAGAACAGTGTTTGGGTGTACAATCAACTACTTCTAGACCACATGTCTCTCCCAAAGACCCTTCAACACTGCAGCTTTTGTTTTTAAGGTAAGCATCAGCAATGCTCTTTTTCCTTTGATAGTACATGTATTTGTGTGGCTATAACAAACTCTAAATAACCAGACAGATTCAAGATGTCATCATTCATCATCAGTAGCTGAATCCACAGAGTTATCATCAGAAGCCTTCATTCCAACAAGATGCCCAATGCTGGGCAGCTGTGTTTTCTGTAGGATCTCTGACTCAGCAGCTAGCACACTGAATAATGAAGCATGGGCAATTACTGAAAATAAGTGTTCTCCATCACAGGCTACAGTTCTCTTAGTTTCCAAATTTAAAAAAAAAAAGAATAAAAGACATGCATGGATTGTTGAACTTTTTTTTCTTTTGGATAATTCAAGTAAATGGACTTTGAAGGAGAAAAAAAGACTATAAAGCTTGGCACAGCAAAACATTTCCATACATATCTATAAACAGGCCTATAGCTAGTCTATAATAAAGGAAACTGTGCAAATCAACTTAGGCACAGTATCTTCAAAATAGATGTACTACCCACAGTCAAACGTGAAGCTATTCCGAGAAATGCTGAAGAAAAACCTTCTCCCATCAGTCTGCCTTCTCCACAAAATCAGTTCAGCCAAGAATTGCGATAGGAGGGGGATGCTTTGGTGGAAGAAGAAAGGGCAGCGCCTCCCGCTCTTACACAGGTGTGACTCCCATCAGGGCACTGGGACATCTTTTGCTCAGAGGTGACCGTGCCTGTGGTTTAGCTGGAGTGACTCAAACCGTGCCTGCTGGCAGGGCTGGTCAACCCTTGCTGCTGAGATTTCTGCACATGACTAGAATAATTTGAAACATGAGCTTGGGCATTGCTGAAATTATATTTTAGGACGTCCCACATGGACAAGCAGATGACCGAATATTGTAACAATCTACTTGAATCAAATTAAATCATTATTATTGCTCCTAAAGCAATTCTATTTATGGTAAGTTACAAGCAGGCCATGTTTGCTGGTGAAGTTTAAGGAAAGCCAAACCATTGAAATGGATGAAGTCACTGAGCAGAAGAAACCATCAGAAACCAAGGCTGCCTTGACCCGCTCACCCTGCCATGGCCAGCAGGCAGCTCTCTATGAATGCAAAGAAATCCTTAGTTTCAGTTCATTCTGATAATTGCATTCCACTCGCATTGCTAATCTGCATTTAAACTAACTGGCATATAAAATACATTCCTACTTTATGTAGAAAAATTAGTGTAAGATGGTAACAGGTGCTACTGCTAAAATCCTGCAGGATTATAACCTGCCAGGAATATTTTCATTAACAGGTTTAATCAAAACATTGCAGTCAACTTATTTCTCCAGCTGGGGACAGTGGCAGGGAGGGATGGGCTGGTCACACACATGTAGGGACTGGCTGGCTCATGCCCAGGAGCGGGCTGTGTGCCACTGTGTTACTCACCTGGGTGTGGAGATGGGCAGCTAAACAGCTCACAAACAACACCCTTGATATGATGCATCTGAGTGGGATGCAAAGAATGGCCGAAAGTGGTGTAGTTGTGTGAAAATATGTTAATTTGGTTACCAACAAAGAGGGAGGGGAAAAGTAATCTTTCAGGGAGGGACAGCAGGGAAATGTGACCTAGAGTACAAATACAAACATGGCAGAAATCGATTATCTGAATGAAGCTTTCCCATTTGCTGATCTAAACCATAATTAAACTGCAAATTCAAATCAATATAGCCTGGTGCTATCTTATCCTCTCAAGTTTTGTATATTTTATTTACACATAATTAATGAACTTCCTTTGACATGTCCTGGATTTAGAGTGCATGAGCAGGCGGTGAATAGTAAGCAATGAAAATGCTGCACTGCTGCTTTTCCATTTGAGCGCAAATAATGGCAACAGAACTCAGGAATTCGCTCCAGTAACGGGGAAATGGCATCAGAGAAATGTCTCCCTGCTTATTCAGACCTTTAGCTGGGGAAGAATCAGGAGCAGTATCAATGTTAATTAGACCACCAACTGCACCATGCAGATCTCCTGCACCAAAGTGTAAAATCCCAAATTGGTACAAGCAAAGCATTTTTACTGTCCCGGGAAGAACAGGGAAAGAGAAAAGAAAAAAAAAAAGGGAGAGCAATTGTGGCTTTCATCAAGTATATTTTGTAATTGTCCATTAAAATATGTACCCACATCACAAAACACTTTAAAAAAACCAAGTATTTTTAATTGTATGTACAATAATGCAAAAATATGCCTAAATATGTATCTAATGCAAAAAAATAAACCATTTAATAAAATCTCCCTTCAAATGTCCCCTTGCTCTTCAACACATTAAAAAAAGGACAGAGCTCAGTAAACAAACAGGAGTTAAAACACAAACTAAAAGATGAGAACAGTGCAAAGCAGACTCTGAGGAATGAGAATGGAGAGGCATCTGACTCAGCTTCCCATTCCCCTGGATTTCACCATAACTACGGTGCAACTTTGTCCTATGCCAGTTGAATTTGGTTTTAAAAAGTCACCCTGGTATTCAAGCTATAAGAGGCTGCCTACGGCACTCATTTCCCATGTGACCAAAAAAAGTTAATGATAATCCAACTAAGCACCCTTTAAACCCCCTTAAACAGGGATGAATTTCACCCTAGGCAAATATTTCAAGTTCTGTATACCACTGCTAAGCAAAGAGACCTCGTCCAACCAACAATATGGACTAAAGTCTACCTGGACAACTGTGGTGGGAGAGAGACTTCTGCTATTTCATGGTGTGGTGGGTTGACCTTGGCTGGACACTGAGCTGCTATGGAGAAATGAACTCCATCTCAGCCAGACCCAATACACACCGCTACTTGTTCAGTCGTTTATTCTTTCTGCATTCTCTAGGGAACTGCAAAGAGGGCTCTAGTCTTAGAATTTCAGTAACACAAATATTTTGTGTTTGTGACTTTGCAATTTCACTGGTAGTTGGGCTTCTAAATATTTCTGAAGACTAGGTCCAAGTTAAATGAGGTCTGAGTTATATGAGACACTTCAGTTGCAAACAAAAATGCTGATCTGATTCTTACTTGGATGAGTTTAGGTGACTGATGTGTATCCTTTATCTTGCTAGAGTTACTGCCCTCAGAGTACAGCAGGCTGCATGTGACACAGCTCTTGTCTGCAAAAGCAATCGGAGGAGGTTTCAGTACTGCTCCCTCAGGAAAGGTGGCAGGAACTGAAGCGCTATTTAAAAAACCTGCTCATAAGGCACTGGTGCAGCAAGGTTTGGGATGAACATGGTTTGTTTTACGATTCCTATTTTTCAACTGTTTAAAAGTCAGTCCATTAAATCAAGCATAAATAGCAATAAAAAGGCATTAGAAAAGTTCGAAACCAAAGAAATCAACTTAGTATTGGAAGTTAATTTACGACAGTCTCTCTTCAGTGCACACACAAGATCCTGCATGTTATTTTGAACTCATTGTTGGCTCATGCTCACCCAATATACAAAAGTCCCCCGACAAAGTCGTGATGCGCTGAACATCTTCTACGAACAAGAAACTTTTAGATGACATAGTTACACATTAAACTTACAGACCGTGGACAGGAACATACATTGGCTCACCCACTGTACATATCTATTCAAAGCTTTAACAGCATAAGAATATACACAATATATACACTTAATTCACACAGTAAAACAGCCCTCAACGTCTGCTATTTTGTAGGGCTATGCATTTCTTCTATTAAAATTCCACACATGGAATTATCTCTGTGCCAGCTCCTCTTCATAAGCAATAGGATCACTTCAAGGTAAATTAGCTCTTCATGTATATGTAAGAGAAACAGGGAAAGCTCAGCCTCTAGTCATCACTGTCACTCCCAGACTCACTCAACTGCAAGTCATTTCCTATGGAAAACAAAAAACAACAAAACACAACAAGTGAGTAGGTGTTAACTCACATTTCATGGCAATCAAACCAAAAAACGGTCACGTTTACACTGGAAGATTTAAATAAGAATAACATATGAAATTAATGCCAACATCATCTGTCATTTAATGGAACTGCTCTCCATGCCCAAGAACATCAAGAACTGCCAATACACAGTTGGATCCAGGCCAAACCAAGCGTCCTTGGCTCCACAGCCACCAAAGTCACTCCCTGGTGGGACAACAGCCCTCTCCATGCTAGCAGCTGTGGAAAGCATTCCACAGCCTCCACGCAGCCAAGCTCCCGTATATGGCTCTGGGACAAGGCACTGGGGAATTCCTTGGCTTTCTCAGCCCTTTTTAAAAAGATTTTTTTTGCTTAAGGCCATTTGGGTAGCCAAGACAAGGCCTCCACATGTCAATAAACCAAAAGGAATGTTAAAGCCATCACAGCTCAAGGCTACTGGCTGAACTAAGCTGACGCGTGTTGTGACTGCAAAAGCTCCCCTCCAAAGTGCAAAGAGGGATTGGACTAAAGGCCAGGATATGGATCAAACTTACCGTCTCAGATCCTGTTTTGCAGAGCACTTGTGATTTGGTGAGGTGGAGGGGATAAAAAGGGGCAAGAATCATGCTTGTGTTCTGGTAACTCAACCTAGCTCTTCCAGCATTCTCCCACGGCCCTGCCCCAAAACAGCTGCAGAGCAGCTATGCAACAACTATGCCCTGGATTTCATCCCCTCTACCCTTTTACAAGGCAAGAACTTGGGTTAGCTGCGATTCTTCCCATAGCAAAAGGATTTTAAACCCAAAGGCAAAAAACACTGCCTGAGTAGAAGAGCTACCCTACCAGTTCCCAGATTCTCCTGCTGTCAGAAGCTTCTTATCATTCAGTGGCCTGTGCAGTATTGTTTTCATGGCCCAGGAGAAGCAGGAAGGAGGCTGCTCACAACCAGACACAGGGAAATGTACAGAGTCCTAATGACTTTGCTGAACTTTGGATTTCACTTAGACATTCACTACTGGCAGGAAGACTGACAGGGCTCTACAGTTTTCCAGCAGGCCTTTTTGGTATGGTCTGTACATTATACGTGTCTTCTCAAAGCTGGAAACCCTACATACATCTGTATTCAAACTCTACTGGTTCCCTATGTATGAGTGCCAAGAGATGCACACAAACATGCCTCAGGAGGAATTAAGAACAATTTATGATAATTGTAAATGCAATATTTTAACTTCACTGAGTTAGAATACACCTGATCTAGCATAAGGAAAGAGCAACACAGATGTACAGCATGTCCCCAGAGAGATCCTCATGGGACAGAACTATGCTCTAAAAATGTTTCTTACACTTCTTAAAGGGTGAAGTGAGCTTGTACTGATTCAATGCTTGCAAACCCGTAGCTGCAGTATTTTAACCAAACACACAGCACTTTAAGTATCCCTTCAAAATGTGGTAGTTGTGAAAATACAGCTGAGACCAACACAATAAATACTCTGACAAAGCAATAGCAGAGATCACAGAGATTGTGCATTTATGAACACAGAACAGCCTTGTGCCATTCACAATTCTTTACAGACCTTTAAATGACAGCCCCCCTATTTCCATCTAATCTGTGTTTTCACATTAAAGTAATCCCCATCCTTCAGTGCACCAGATCCTCCCGCACCAGTGGGTAAGTTCTTTTCTACACACTCATTCCACCTGGAGGCCTGAATAAAGGCTCACCAGAGCCAATGGGGGCCACTGCCCTGATGCCCGCAGGCTCTCCATACCTTCAGAAAGTTCTCAGCCCTCTGTTCACAGAATGTGCCCACGTATTGAAATTGTACTGCATGCCAGTGCAACTCCCTGGGACTACTCTTTGGCAAAAAGGCACTTCATGGAATTTAGCCTAACGTGCTAAGTAAATGAGCGGTCTTAATCAGCTTTCAACAGTGAGAAGACACAAGCATTTACTTACGGAGCGTGTTCATGAGCTGATTGCTTCCTTGCGGCCTGCTGGTGCCGTTAGCGACAGCATTCCTGTTGTTATACTGCTGGTGTGGTGGTTGGGAAGGGGAAACATGTGCTGCCTCTTCCCCCTCACTGCTGGAGCTTTCATCTTCACTCCCAGATGAGCTTTCTGAATCCGATGAGCTGCTCCCACTGCTGCTGCTCATCTGCTCAATAATTTCAACCTCTGCTCTCAGCTCTGAAATAAAAAGACATACATCTGGTTGAAACCATAAACAGGGCCCCATGGAATTTTGGAAAAGAATGTGAAAATGCAATAGTTTTGTCAAGTATAATTTGTCACGCCAAAATATCTCACATGAAAGAGAGACACAGGAAGGGAAACAAAAAAATTCTGAACACTTTTTTACTTATTTCTGTAGCTAAATTTAAAGAGGCAACAGCATAGGTTAGTATCAGAAAACCTTCCCTTCCACTATTATTCTTTATGTACTTTACACTCCTGAAAGCACTTCCACCTTCTTTATTTTCGACAGGCTATATATGCTCTACATACAAAGTAAGTATCTTTCCTGATCAAGGAAATCTAAACCTAAATTGTTAAATGCCAGTGACATTTAGGCTTTTGGAAAATACAAAAAATGGGGGGAGGGGTGTGTGTTGGGGGAACATGGACACGGGCAAATGATCACAACAGAAAATGCCTCAGCTTCAGCTAATATGTGAAACTGTTCCAGTGCAGTACCAGAGCTCATTTTAAACAAACTTAAGAAGCAGATGAGTGACATCAAATAATCTTGCAGCGGAGCAGATGAGAATAGCTGAGAATTTTCACATGTTGGAGAGTGGTAAAAATACCATAACCTGCTACAGAGCATACAAGTAGCCAGGAAAATAAGGAAACTACTCTGAAACTTGAAAGTTATTCAAGTCAGACACTCCCCACTTCAGGGTTTCCAGTGCAAAGAAACACTGGAGTACCATGACAGCACCACAACAGCTAGTGTTGGCTGAATGACTGGTTATTAAAGAGCTATTAAGGTAGGTCACCCCAAATCACATAATTATGACACATTTAACAATATTGTAAGTGGCCTAAACACTACTAGACGACAATTCTTTTGTATCTACCGACAAAGCTGAGTATGTAATGACTCAGTTCACTTAGGCAGGTTTCCATGAGAGCAACATTCACACATATTTTAAGCATAGGATGCGAAACCCTCAAAATTTAGGCTTTTGTTGTGCTGGCAGTTTTATAACCACAAGGTATATACCCTGGAGAAGTCACATGCTAAAGGGACAAGAATGAAGGAAGGGAGAGATGAGGTATTATCACCTCTACCTGACAAATGGAGAACTCATGCCAGGAGTAATTCACTTAGGTAAGACGTGTGTCAGAGTGAGATGAACCCCAGCTGCGCAGATCATGACACCTTTCTTGTGTATGGCATAGACAGATCATGTACAATTACTGCTTCCTTTATGTAAAAATGGCACAATTTAAATATATCTTATCTTCATCCCCTGCAGGAGTAAATCTGAGCAACTGAAAGTCTTCTCTTCTTTAATAAGATCCTTGGGCTGCCTAACATTATAGAATAACAGCTAAGTTTTCAGCGTCCACAATATTTACTGGAGAGAATTCCTCTAGCTCAGCACGTATTAGTTTGAGAAATTATGTTTTCTTTTGCCAGTTTTAAAACCACTATTTTTCAATTTCAAAGTTCTCAATTTCAAGTGCTATAGTTATACTACAGCTGGGCATTTAAGGATAGCGGTGTTGTTCCTCCAACTTACTTCCTAAATCTAGATCCCTGCCTAGACCACCTATGCTCTCTGTACTTTATTAGTATGCCAGGTAAAACCTACTCTCATCCCAAAGACATAGCATATGAGAACATTGGAAGAGGGAGGAAGAATATATGATTAGGCCAACAGAAGATACTACGTTGTACTATAATGTCTTTCTCCCTTATGTCCTCCCAACATGGTCTTGCAGGCTTTAAAAATCCATTTCAGGCCTGGAGTCTGATACAAAGACAAATGAGCACTTGTAAGTCACTGTTCTCAGCCTATTCATATAGAGGATTTCAAATTGTAAATGTTCCTTGCATTCAAGGCTAAGAAATTAATAGGGGAAAGCTATAGGAAAGATAAGCAATAAGGGTTCTTTCCCTTTAAAATGCTCAGGTTTAAACTTTTTTTCCACAGCGTAATGATGTAAAATTTCCACATACTTCTATTGATGGAGTTGTTAGTTGCAAATTAAAGTGATGATAATAACACATTGTTAAAATATCCTGCATTGCAGCAAGCACAACTCCCTGTCACAGTCCATGTTGCAAAAAGATACAATAAACAAGTCTAACACAAGACAGGTGCCTGAGAATTACACATGTATGCTTACATAGCTAGAGTCTGTGGCTGAAAAGGAGCAGTGTTGGCACACAGGCTAAGAACAACAGAGCCCAGAAAGCAGCATTTAAAATAGTATGAAGGTGAAGAGATCTAAGGCACTGGTGGTGAGAGGGAAAAGGTGAAACAAAAATGTAAGCCAGGGAACTAGGAAAAAAAAAAATCTAAGCAAGAAGTTTGAACTCTATACAGTAGGCAAAGAGATAACTGAAGGAAGGGATGCTGTCTGACCAATGAGAAAGAAAATTAGCCAGGCCAATTTTAAACAGAATTACAGATTAAAGTCAGAACGAAAAGTGGGGGTTTTCTCCTGGGGAAGCAGAAAACTAAGACCCCATAAAAGAGGTTTGGTTACGAGGAGGGAACAGTAGAATGCCTTGGAAGAAGTGGTAAGGCCCACTACACTGAATACAGGCAAGAAAAAGCAAAACAGCACCAGCATCACAAGCTTCAAGGACTGGGAAGTTATCAGTGACAGTGGTCACTGGTGGAAACTTGGTTAGAGTCCATCTTCTAGTGAATTTTTGCCTCACAGGCTGACAGCTTCCCTTGAGGAATGGGTTGTCTATTAATTTCTTGAGTCCAGAATTCTAAACATCTCATCTGCACAGATGAGAAAAAAACAATTGTTTTCACTAATATTATGGTGGCTGATGCAGCACTAGAAACCTGTCAGGCAGAACTCCAGCAGGACCACTAAGAAAGTCTGTTCAAAATAGTCTTGTGTCACACCATTAAAGACAGTAGCTAAGCCAGTGATGACACCAAGGCCTTGTAGGAAAAACATACCTGCTTTAGAATTGTCCAATTTTGCATTTTGCCATTTGACTGCTATGCTTAGTGCAGTTATAGGTACTGAAGCCATGGCTACACATTTCCTTGCAGTGCCTCCAATTAAAATAGTTGTGTGTGTGTATGTGTACATATATTCTAATCTGAAAAACAACAGTGTCTGACCTTTCCTAGATCTTTTTGCGTCATAAGATCAAACACCTCACGTTGATGTGCCTTTAAGTTTTAAAAGATGAGAAGAGTCAGGCTGTGCAGCAGTTACTTTTAAAAAAGCTTTCCATACAGCACAGTTCTGAACACTTGCCTTAATTGAGTCTACATCACCTGAAAAGGCTGACACTGCTGTGGGAACCTTAACTTTTCTACATTTCATGTTACAGCTGTAGGATTTCTTTCAAGAAAACAAAACGGCTTACTGTTTTACACTATGCAGCTTGTAGAGTAAAAAAACCCTCAAGATAAGAAACCATTATCCAAACAGAAGACTCTTTCTCAACAGGGCTGCCTTCTGTATATATTCAGTATCAAATACCTTATTTTCTTTCCATAATCATGTTTAACTGTTCTCACTTCTCTCAATTCCAATAGGCTATGAAGGATTTTTAACTAAAGCCCTAACCTTGGGCTCCAAGAATACCAAGGACTTTTAGAAAAAAGTCATTCAGCTTTAGGTAGGGTAAGATTGTTTGCCTATAGCAGAACATCTACTGTTAATAATAGTATGCAAGGTGGAGAGAAATCAATTTGATACTGGCACTTTGAGCATGTGGAGATGGCACATAAAAGAGGCAGTATTTTATACTGAAGTGCAAAAAATTTCATTGAGGTGTTCTTGAAAGACAAACAGTGCTATGGCACAATCCTCAAGCACTACAGCTGCATGTTAAGTGAATAAGATCTCACATTTTTAAGCACCGAGTTTAGACTCTCCAAAACATAAATATGTTTCTGTGAGTTTTTTCCCAAATGTTGCAATTATGTCAATGTTATTGACATATGTCAATATGTTGCATGCTGTAATTACATCAATGTTATTGAAAACATTTCTGTTGTGGTCAAATATGTCTGATGAACACCAATTACTTCATGCACATAAATGGCTATATTGTGGTATATGTCAGTAAATGTCTGCTGCTTAATGAAACATTATCAGATGTAGCTGAGTACTCAAAAGAACAAGCTCTTACCCCCTCCTATGCTCCCTTCAGGCAGGAGGATAATATAAAAGCTCTCAGGGGAAAAGATTCCTCAGGTGCAAAACCCTACACACAGCCTCCCAAAGGCCTCTCTCTGTGAAGGAAAGGAGTGATCCAACCCCCATATGCTCTGACTCTGTCCTCAGACACTGTTGTTTGGACAGCTGTGTAATGGGATAGAGAACTGACCTACCTGAAAGTTCATTTTCCAGCTCATCTATAAGTGGAGCTATGGAAATGTACCGGGGAAAGCAGAAATCTGCACTGAGGTTACCTTAAAACTACTGTTAAACATCGTGAGGACTGTGTGTCTTACCACACCCTTAAGTAGGGCACACTGGAAGCAAAAGAGTGTCATAGCGCCAGAGAGCCTTTCAAGCACCTCCTCTGGGGATTTTAAGTTCTGTGCTGTGTTCATTAAAGAAAAACCACAAATTTCAGCTTTATGTTTATCTATCTTTTGTACAGAGAAGGCACTACAACCAAAAGGAGAGCTACTACTTGAATGGAAAGAACACAGTCTCTTCAGAACTTACAAGTTTGTGTTCATAAAAAGACACACTAAGGGACGATAGCAAGTCTTACAGCTTTTATAGGTAAGTTTCATTAACTACTTTCATTGTAGAATAGTGCCATTTTAGTTCTACCTTTCCCAAGTAGATTCTTATCATATAAATGGTTTAGTAATGCTGATGCTCTAGATCCTCAATGCTGGAAAAAGTTCTATACTGTAAGCAAAAAACACCCTTGGCCAGGCACTTGGCTCTTTTTGGGTCTTGAACAAGTCTCCCTATAAAACACCAACTTGAACTCCTTTTATTTGTACAAGTCAGGTGCTCTTCTGCTTGATTTTAGAAACAAAGCTCTACAGGTTACTTATTTAGAGGTACTTTCCAATAAAAGATGAACAGGTGGCAAAAAAAAAATACTAGGACAGTTCTGAAAAATGTGACTTATACTTTAGACCACTAGAAAATGGTCTTGTAGAATAGATTTCACCCCAGATAATTATTTTACTATAACATGAACTTTACAGATTGCTGCAGGTATACAGAAGAGTGCCCCAAAGGTTAAGTGACTTATTACACCCTACATGAAAAGACATTTAAAATCCACTACTGATTCAAATTAAAAAGTTGTGTTATCTTTCTTCTTACCTATTACAGAAAATAAAAATGACAATGCAGCTAAGGGAACTGTAGCTAACAGAAACTCTCAGACGTTGATTCTGTCTGCTGACCAGCATCCAGGTATTGAAAATACTACTGCTGCAGAAGAGTCAGACCAGTCAGCACCTATGCAAACACACAGACAGCTTAGCAGTAAAAATGTCACCTAGTGATTACCATAAATTGAAAAAATACCCTGAGTAATTAACATCATCTGGGCAATTAACATAGGCTAAGTCTACAGACAAAAATAGCTATATGGGACAGAATAAAAAAAAGAGAAAGAAAATGAAACCCAGAAAAAAAAAAAACAGACAGAAAGAACAAGCTTACAGGCTTAAAATAAAATAAATACATCTGGTGCCAGAGAAGAAACACAAGAAAACCAAATAAAAATTTAAATTTAAAGTCTTCCTCATTCAGACTGTATTATCCACAGCAAAAACAGATATCACACCAGTACAAGGAGAAGGGCATGGGCAAGAAAGTGCATCCTGCCCACAGAGAAACACTGAGACAAAGCCTTGCTGGAGCAGAAGAGTGAGTTGAGCCAATCATCCCTTCAAGATACTTTAATATAAGTTTAGCAACTGTATGGCAGACGTGATCAAAGCTGCAAGGGAGTGGTTGTGGGAAAGGGGAAGTTGCAGGGTTGGTCTCTCTCATTCCTCCCCTACTAGCACTGTTTGGCACGGTGCAAGCTTGTCTCGTGCTGGGAACACAGCCACCTACCGCTTCGATCACACCGACAAATTCCAGCCTTATTCAGTGCCGGAACAACTTTTGTCCAAGTGACTTGATTGCCTAACTAGATCTTGGACCATTAACTTTTGTTATTGTTGTTGCCTAAGACACCCATGCAATTTGTATAGCACTCAGCTATAGGTTTCTGAATTCGGGTTTATATTTTTCTTCTTTTCAGAATGGAGAAATAATTTGGAAGATAGAAAATTATCCAGAAAGAGGAAGTTCTCTCATGCCAGGAGACTGCAGTATAAATATCTATTCTTGCAAAGGACAATAAATAATTCACTAAGATGCCTTAAAACAAGATATAAAGATGACAAAACAGCTGTCAAGTACCATCTTTTAATTCCTGAATGTTTTTAAAAATTGCGCAGTCATAGTTTTTATTAGTATGAAGAAAAACAGAACCAACCAAAACTCAGGAAACTACAAACCCTTCTTTACCTCTCTTAATGTCATCCAGCTGAGGCTCAGGTGAAGGGTTATCCTTCAAAGGAGAAGTTTTAGGTCCAACTGCTGGCTTGGTTGGGGCTCTGAACTGTGAGGGAGGCTGAGATGCTCGGGCAGACTGTTGTTCTATTCGGGCTTGGATCTTACTGCTGCCCTCTGCTCTGAAAAAACAACCAGAGATATTCAGCAATACTGTGCAACCGTGTTCAGCCTTTTCAATATCCCTGTACTAATCAATCATCTGTGACTTCTTTTTGTACAGATCTCTACTTTGTTATATAATGATAAAAGTGAAGTACAGCTTTCTGGATGCAACACTTGCTTTCAATAACAAAGAAACATATACAACTACACTGCAACAGCCTTACGAAATCTATTTTCAAATCCAGATGTGGTTTAGTGATGCCAAATTCTCTACTTGAAAAACAATGAAGGCTTTAATTTAGTAATTAATATTTGTATTTTTAAAAAGAAAAATCAATAACAGTAATTTAAAGTAACTACAAATCCTCTCATAACAAAATCCTGCTTAAAACAATCACAGCAAAAGAAACAATTTTCTCACTTGCAATTAAATCATCTCAAACTGAACTCTCTTAGAGGTCAACCTGCCAAGAGTAATCATTCCTACTGCTAAATACAGCATGCAAGCATTTAATTCCTGTTTTTCATTTGTTTGCTGTTAGTCCTTAAAAATAGTTTAAGCCGTTTCCTTAGCGGAAAATAGTGTCCACAATAACAGTATGCCTAACTGTTCAATTCAAACCAGGTATTTCTTCCTTTTACTGAATCAATTATGTGATTGAGACTGTAGGACAGTCAATAACCCTGGCAGAAAAAAAACCCCAAACAACAACTACGAAACCAAAATAGGTTCCTTCACAGTACACCATAATAAGGTTAAAGGGTGCAGGGTATTTATCAGGTAACACCAAAGCCCTCGGGGGTATGGCTTTATGTGGTGTAGCACAGAAGCAATCTACGTGGATATTAGAGCTCAGTTTCAGTTCTAGGAGGGTCGTACCTCAGCAGTGTTACACTTAGTGTCTGTAAACTAATCCCACTGAGAGATAAATTAAATTAGCCCATGTCAAACTTCCTGGGACTTCACCTAAACCACTTGTGGTACCTGAGCTAGTACATTCAGCATTTACTTGGGTATCTCTGTACCTCACTGAACTCTACATCCAGCCTCACAGAGAACCACCCCTTCATTTATCAGTGACATGCAGCTACTAGATACCACAGTAATGCAGTTTACACAGCCTATCTACAACAGAAGTGAGGATTTGGGAATATACTCACCGTATCAAGTGAAACATAAAAGCCAAAGGCTGTTTCTGGTAGTAATTATGCTCTTGGAACTACAGAAGGTTTTATGTAGAGTAAGTTCACTTACTCCCCTGTGAATGCCATCAAGGTGTTAAACACTAGTTCCCGCAGAGTGTCAAGAGGTCGTTAAAGATCAGAATAGCCAGGAAAAAAAACAAGGCACTTCTGATCTAGAAAATGAATGACTTTGCAAAGCACTAGTCCTCAAAACAGGGATCCCCAATTTCTTACTACCCTGCCTCTGCTTGAGAAAAATTGAAATATTTCTCACCACACCAGAGCCAAAACTCAGTGTATCCAAACACCTCCCTAAACTCAAACTGTCCTGCACTTAATTAATTCCTCTGACTTCAACTTCACCTGGATAAAGTTCAGCAGAACTTAAATTGGGAATTCAAGTCTCATCTGTGATACGCTCATGTCTGCTGGAAAAGATGAATGCCACATGGATGAGTTTTCACATCAGTGATTCAGAGTAGCGTTACATTGTCCATTTACCTTGAACTCAAGGTGTTCTTGGCAAACACCCAGCCAACTACTGATGAGCTGCAGACCACGTTTCTAGTACCTTTAGCAGCTGAGAGTTCTACACTGCAATTATGTGGGGTTTTTTACATAAACTTGTAAGGAGTTTCTTCTCCATGAGACATTTGAATAACTGCTTTCTCTTTACATCTCAAATAACCTGTGGTCCAGTGATGCTGAAAGCACACAATCCAGAGACTTCAGGTATTTGCTGAGCAGTAAGACTGCTAAGAAATGTTCCAACTGCATACTTTGTAGCATTTTGCGGCAAATTAAGAATATTGGGTCGGAAAGGACTTCTGGCTTCAGCAATTTTTCTAGGCAAAAACCTCATAACCATTTTTTCTACAGTTGTCCCCACCCCTCCACCAGCTGGAGGCTTTCATACTTGCCTTTCACTTTTTATATCACTAATCCAATACAGGGATGAGTGCTCTTTGTTCCCTAAGGTAATGTTATTAAAACATCATGACTCCCACAGGAACCTGTAAGGAACAAACCTAGAAAGTCCAATGGTCTAATATCTCCATGGTCTTTTGCAGCTAAATCAGAGATTCCTGAAACACATCCTATCCTTCAGCCAGCTTCTAAAGCCTCAAATCATCAGAGGTGTTTCATCACAAACTATAATTACGTCATTTCAGCAGTGGAGAATTTACAAATTCTTTACTCTTGGATTCATACTTGGGACATGATAATTGGCCATGTAAAGGCCACAAGGCTTAGTAATTAAACATCACTACAAAATAAAAAAAGAGTTCTGTTTCAAAAAACAGTCTGAAGAACAAACTTCAGCAAGAATTAATCCTATCAACAACCGTGTCCCCAGCTTTACCTTGTTTTCTTGACTTGAATGCTGCTACTAAGTTTTTCCAGCACATATTCCCCAGTGTCATGATTGATAATAAGCACACAGTCCTTCTGATATGGCCTTTTATTTCCTTTAAAGACAGTCATTGGTGGAGTTGAACCCTGGTACAAAGAAAGCGCACATATTTGTTTGGTTATATTCCCCTACCCAAAAGTTTTTAAACACTAAGAGAAAAGAATATATGCATTGTTCTGAACAAGAGGCTAAGTACTTAATGTTTAGTTCCTACAGAAAACATTCATTAATGAGAAGAGAAAAACGCAAAGAAAATGCGCAGTAGATCAGACATTTCCTCACAGCAATATTATGCCTTTCATCATTTTAAGTGTCTCTGCAGTGACAAAACATCTTCTCCACGGTTGCCATTATTTACAGTTCTCATTTCTAAAATGGCAGCATAACTATATTTGCATAGCTGGCCCTGACAAGTGTTAGAAATCTTCTTAGTGTTTCTGCTATGGAAATCATGGGTTTGGATAAGAAATAAAATTCTAATTATTTGTGTAGCACAACTATTGCCCAAAGAAATATGTGGTCAATTGAAAAAGAATTTAAACTGCTTTGTATATTTTACATATATATATATATATATATATATCAGTATTTTCATGGTGGATTACAAGCAACTGTCACAAACTATGCAAGACTAGCTGCTCTCTTAAAAGTTAGATTAGCACGTACATGCCCATGCAATTATACTGAAATGTCTTCTCAAAAGCAAACAGCACATTGTGATGCCTTCCAGAGAGTCCCAAAGTCCTCACAAGGCTGCATAGAGCCATAGAAGTCTAAAGGCTTAGACTTAGAAGCAATAAAGGCAACAAACTCCTGTGGTGGTGCACACTGGCTAACTGATAATGCCAAGATCATGCTCAGCTGGGCTGCATCCACGCACAGGCTGGTTCATACACCCGGTTTTGGGGTTACAGCGGGTGGAATTTATGGTCTGTCTGCACATAACAGGATGGATGCACATCTGGCCACGTCACAAAGGCCGTGACATATGTTCTCAGCTATGAAACATTCTCAGACTTCTCTGTAACGTATAGCTTCTGTAAAAAAGAAATTTTTTAAAAATTACATGTTTATTCATATTCACCTTTGCACATGCTGTAGGAAAGCAACTAAAATCAGGGAGAAAAGGAAAAAAACTGCACTCTCCTACATTTTATTCTGAATAGCAAAAATGAACAACCATATTTTAACCATTTGGAGAGCAATTCCTATTCTCCATATTCCTAAGAGACAGAATATATTTGAATTTAAAATAGGTTCTGAACAATAAAGGTGAAAAATCCAAATTCCCAACAAAGACACAGTAAGAAATACAAACACAATTCAGAAAGGATGTCTCAAGGAAGTCTAGTCTTCAAAGGCACGTTACATTTTTATCATTCCTACATTTAAGAGAGGAAAGCAAAATTTAAGAAAATAAAAAGCAAGCTGAAAGTCAAATCCTGCTTATTGTTGACAACTAAGTCAGGAAACGTAGAATGCACAAATTTAATGAAAATTGATCAAAGTTTGTTCGTTACCCAGAAGCCCCCTTACTCAGCAAAGACCGTGATCTTGGCTAAAAAAATACGTAGAAATGTAACTGCTTAAGCAAATTAAGAGTCCCACTCATTGACATAAAATTAAATGTATAGGGTTTATGTTAGTGTCTAAATAACACTGGCTTACAGATTGTGCTGGTTACAGAATAGAAGAAGGAGGAAGGTGAAATAAGTAACATTTAATCAATTTGTTTTCACTCCTGATGGTTTTTTGCCTCCCAGAGTTCAAGAAATGTTTGGACAATGCTCCCAGGCATGTGGTGTGATTCTTGGGGTTGTTCTGTGCAGGGCCAGGAGCTGGACTTCAATGATCCCTGTGGGTCCCTTCCAACTCAGGATATTCTATAATCCTCTATAATCTTCTTCTGTAGTAATCTAACGAACAGAAATTCCTCACTTCCCCAACCCAGACTGTTTATCAAATATTAAAGTCACTAAATCCACATGTAGAAATAGTATTTCAAGCAGCAAGGGACACCAAAATATCTCTGCTGAACAAATTATCAGGGATATCCTCAGGGATCAGGAAATTAAAAAAAAAACAACAAAACACTTAGAAACTGAATCCTATCCAGTTGTTGGGCAACTGGGAACAAAAACAAGATCCAAGAAATTCAGTAAAACTTGTCAGGACAAAATGATCTCAAAACTTCTCACTCTTTTCCAGCACGCCTAGTGTTTTCCAACTCTCTGTCCGTAACAGAGGCAGCACTGCCCTGGAACAACACACACATAGTGGCTTGGCTGCTTCAGCTTCTGAAGCACACTATAAGCTTAAAGCTGTTCATACTCGGGGGAAGAGAATCAAATTAAGCTCATCAGTACAGAGATCTGGAAAGGAACATTACAAGTGATGTTGCTGAACACAAAAGATGAAGGAGTAACACTGTTTCCCATCAATCCAAGATGAATGCTGCTATTAACTGCATTGTTACCTGCTCTCAAATAGCACTACCATGCTCATAATTTTCATAGACCTGTATGTGATCTCCCGCAGCACTAAAGGTGAGCAAAGCCATATAAAAACCAGGAGCAGGGCAAAGCAGGCTAAAGCCTCATTCGGTGAGAATTATCACAGTACCAGTCAAAGCCACCGAGGTGCTAGAATAAACACTACCAAAAGGATCTGACACACAGCTTCCAAACTCACTGGTGCCCCCCTGCAGCCACCAAACCCATTGATATCTGTGAATTCTGGTTTATTGGCTTGACACATGGCATTAAGTTCAGCTAATAAAACAAATCCAGTTCCAGCGTGTGAGCACTTTCTTTTGTTTTGGTAAGGAAATGACTGAATTCTCTGTTACAAAACAGCTGCACCTATAAATGGTTTGATCACTTGTTTTACTGCTGTTTGACCATCATCCTCACACAGTTGATCTTTATGGCATAATTAGAGAAGGAAGTGGATGGGAAGCCACTTCATTGCTGCTCACCAGAACCACCCCCCTTGCTTCCACTAATAAACGTAAAGACAGGGAATCCTCTATGTCCTATCTGCACGTTTCAGTAATGGCAGGAATATGCTTACAGGTCTACCTGCGGCTCCTGAACATCAAACCTTGACTAAAGCCCAAGTTACACTGCCTTGCTTCATTAAGCCATAGGACTAAAAACAGATGGGAACCAGGCATACAGCTTCAGTTAACAGTAAATGTCTCCTTGTTATTCGAGGAAGAACAGGAAAGAAGGAACCAAAAAGAAAGAACAAACTGTAACCTTACAAATATAACCCTTCACTAAGATCCAATTGTTCAGTCCTTTCCTAAGGTAACACACTATAAGTCTGGCCACTCAAATATTGAACCCACTAATGTTAGCAAAGACAAAAGTGAAAACAGCCTTTACATGAGACTGAAACTACACTGTAAATTTGCTGGAGAGTAAACAAGGACACATACATAACAGACTTACTGGAATATGTGGCAAAGTGATTGTAACGTCATCTCCTTTACCCACTTGGAGGTCCCCCTCACAAGATGTATCAATTGATGCTGGCTTAAAATCATCTGAAGAGGAAAACAATTGTGATTACATTTCTTAGAGTCTTCAAAAGCGTCATCTTGCCCTGCAGAGAGCCAGCATACACTTAACTGTGATTATAGGGAACGCTATAATACACATTAGCGTTTACAGCAGGGGTGGAATAACACACCAGGACACTGTGCCTACATGTAGCGCCCCAGTCATATGATGGTACCATATTCTGAACTTCCCTTTCAAAATGGAAAAAAGGTTTTAGACCTTGTGTTTGAAGACTAAAAGTAGACTTCTCCAAACCCCAGGCTTTGAGTGGCACTTAGTTTTGCAGGCAAGTGTAAAACTGTACCATGCATCTCAAGAGTATCAACTTCCCAGACCTGGGCTCTGCATGGCTCTTGCCAATTCCAAACCTGAGGGCTCTCTCTGTGACAAACACTACTTTAGTGACACCAATTCATTTAGCCTCACTGATATTTCCGGCTATTTAACAGCCTCCACAATAGCAGCAAAAGTTCCACAAGGGTGGAGGCGACCTCAGATCTCACTTAAGGGGGGAAAAAAGAGGCGCTGATCTTAATTCAGCAGTCTCCATGTTAGTCCAAAGCCACTGTGGATAAAAAGCATGACAAAAGGGAGGCGTGACAAAAGGCTTTAAACTAACACTCATTTTAAGTATTTTTGCTCCATTGTATAGAATGCTTTGTCTCCCCATCAAGGGACTTCTGTTTAATATATTCATTTCAACTAAGAACATGTTAAGTTAAAAGTATTTTCCCCTCATTATTCTGTTGTGCTAATGAGCCATAAAAAAAAAGAAAAAAACTATCAGAACCTCTAATATTCTGACAGAGGATTTAGACAAAGTGAAATAATTTCAGACAGATATAGGTTGGTTTGTTTTGTTTGTTTTTAAAAGAATCCTCCATTCAATTATAGCATCCTTGGATATGAAGAGGTGCAATTATATTCATGATCAAGGCTTTTAATTACTGCGTTGGTTACGAAATTATTACCTCAGAACAAATTTAAAATATAATTCCACTATGAAAAACACATTTGCAGAAAAAAAACCCCAACCCTGGCTCGTAATAAATTCTCATTAAGAGGATGTTAATGTTTAATTGAGTTTTACTTTGACAGCACAACAAGCGGAATCAGACACACTTGACTTAATCCTCATGCCTTAACTGCCAGATCAAATCATAGCCTTCATTTTCATCTGAGCAATCTGTTTCTAGCTATTGTTTCCCACCTACTTTATGTGCAAGCTTGCTAAATAAAACAAACCAGCTGCACAAGAGCTAGTGTCTTTGCCAGAACCGGATCAAGAATTTCAACAGCACATTTACTAACTTAAAAGGAATATCGCTATCACACTTCTTTCTTAGGTATAGCAAAACAAAGTTAATTTAAACAAACACTCAAAAAATTGTTCTCATTTTGTTAGCTTATTAGGGCCACATGCTTGGTTAACCTTGGTGTAGATTGAATGCACATACTTCCCTCCAAATGTTACCCACAGTCTTTTTTCCAAAAGTCAATTGCTTTTAAGAGGTGTTTTCCAAGGACAATCCAGTTTCTCAGTACAGTATTTCATAAATTTTACAGAAAGGAATGAAGTTTTTTAAGAAGGTCAAAAAAAATTTAGCCTACAAAATACTCTTCATTATGGTTTGCGTGAAGAGGATTATGGGAACAATACAATGTTTGGATCCCAGATAAATCATTCCAGAACAACAGTTCGGAAAAAAGAATTATAACCAGGCAATAAAGAGATCTCACTTCAAAGTCACAGATGGAAAATAGAGTGCATAGAAAGATCCTTTGAAATAAAACTGCATTCTTTCAGTTGCAGTCTGAAGAGCTTTGGCTTTGCAATCTCTTAGGAAATTGATTATTGAAGCACTTTTCATTTGAGAAATCCAGTATATTTCTACTTGGATATGGCCTAGGCTTAGGCACTCGGGTGAGCAATATCACTGAAATTTCTTACTTGCAGTGGATGAATATGGGCCATGAGATTGGGCCTAGAATTATGCATCATAAACCAAAAATCCCACTGTTGTCTGTGCAAATTGCCCACTTTCATAGAAAACACGTGAATTATAAGTTCTTAATTCTTTTCATTTACTGTTGATGGTTTACTGGTCATTTTAGTAAAAGTTCCTGGTCTCATTTAGCTTCGAATTCTTGCCCAGAGAATTCAAGTACAGAGATGCAGTGAGTTCCCCTTCAAAACAATCTTCTAATATGGAATTCACTGCACCTAAGGCAAAATAGAGCAGTTGGAATGACATATGGTACCTTAAACAAAGATATAAACTACTCTCTCAATTATAACTGCTTGAGACCCTACCTCAGGATTCATCTCGCATTTATTAGGCATTACTGTATGTGTCCGAAGCCTTTCTGCTTGCTTTCCTTGGACAGTGATTTTTTACAGGTGGCTGGAGCCGGGACAGCCAGGACAGGGCTGCTGGACTACACACTGCCTCATCACGAAAATACCCAGTTAAAAATCAAACTGCGGGTGCTCCGGCTGCCTCTCCAGGCCGGGGCCTGCGGTGGGACCTGTCCTGCAACTGCCACAAAGAGAATAACATAAATGGAAAAGCCACCCCTCGCGGAAGGGGGGGGATCTCTTTATGTTTCCAAGCGGCTAATGAAAAATTTCCTAAAGCTGTTTGTCCGCCCTGGCCTGCCCCGCTCAAACCTCCTCCTTGCCAGCATCCACCCTCCCCTTTTCCCCGGGTTGGACACCTCCCCGGGAAAAACACTCGTAGGGATGGCGGGAAGATTGGGCACGTAGGGAGCGGGAAAGGGGGGGGAGACGGGCGCGCAAGGGGCAGGAGGGAAAGGGGGGACAAGGGCGATAAAGGGGCAGGAGGGAAAGGGGGGACA
>NW_016690244.1:4223950-4255356 GCF_001604755.1 Lepidothrix coronata
TAAAAGGCAGCCTTCTAGTATCTGAATGGCGCCTACAGGAAAGATGGAGAGAGAGTTTTTACAAGAGCATGTAGTGAGAGGACAAGGGGGAATGGCTTCAAACTGAAAGAGAGTAGGTTTAGATTAAATATTAGGAAGAATTTCTTTACTGTGGGGTTGGTGAGGCACTGGGACAGGTTCCCAGAGAAGTCGTGGATGCCCAATCCCTGCAAGTATTCAAGACCAGGCTGGATGGGGCTCTGAACAACCTGGTCTAGTGGAAGGTGTCCCTGCCCATGGCAGTGGGGTTGGAACTAGGTGATCTTTCCGGTCCTTTCCAACCCAGGCCATTCTATGATTTGACGATTTTAAAGCTGTGACTTGGGTTGCATGCTACAAATAATGTTTATAGATTGCAGAGATGTCTGTGTTGATAAGGTGTGAATGATAGTGAGTCAAAATTGACTTCCAGGGATACAGTGAGTTGGAGTTAGGATGTTGTTGTTATTAATAAACACACTTGATCTCTGCTGATTTAAAATCGGAGTGTTCAGAGGTAAACATTAATCTAGAGCGACTCATCTCCGTAGGCTGCCTTTGTTAGTTGACAGACTAGGATAGGCCCGTCCAAAGAGTGGTTTAAATAATATGAATAGTGATTGTTCTGATTTTTCTGAGATGTCATATATTGACTGCAGAGGGAAACAGTCAATATATTTTGTACTTATGCATATATGTATAAGTTTTATGTTATCTGATATTGTTTGTTTTATTATCAATAGTCTGAAGAGGGAATGTTAGGGTTTTTTGGTATATTTCCAGCTGTTTTCCAAAAGCAGGATTGATTCTTAGCTCATGCTTATGAAAAGGCTAATTATTATTTTCTCTGTGGAGATGCCTGGATCATTTAAGTCACTTGCGGGTTTCTGCACAAATTGGCAAGTGGCAAGTACTCCTTTCCTCCTCTAATAAATACAGCTGGTATTTGATGACAGCATGTCATGTAGGAAAGTTGCATGCATCAAATATCTAAAATCAGCATGGCCAATGACCATGTATTTCTAAGTTTTAAACTCTTTATGGCCTGTTTCCTTTGATAAAGACCAAATAAAAAAACCGCAAAACAACAAAAATCCACAATCCATTTTATTGAAATTGTTCCTTATTTATTTCTTAATATATTGCAAACGTTTTCTTACAGCATGTATGTATTATGTGACAGGTATTAAAACCAGGCAAGTGTGTCTTGTTCCGAGACTATGGAATGTATGATCATGCCATGCTCAGGTTTAAATCCGGCAGCAAACTTGGAGAAAACTTTTATGTTAGACAAGATGGGACAAGATCATATTTTTTTACTGAAGGTAAGACATACTGTAGAGTGCTTTCTTTTCTGTGAATCTTCTGTTTAAACTTGCATCAGGGAACTGCCAACATGCCCCTGGAAGTTTTGTTTTATGCAAATGAACTGTTAAATTGTGGTTTATTTTGTTTACCATCCTTTTTGGAAACAAGAGGGTATTTAGACTGGCAGGACTTTATGGAGCACTTTCTTGTTTACGAGCTTGTTGTATGTGCTATAATGTGCCAAGAGCAGCAGTTTCTGAATTTGCTGAATTTCATTCGGATTTGTTAGCTGAGGGAAAAAGACCAATGTTCAGTCAGACAATTGCTAATCTTCATGAAGCAACTAAGCAGTTCTCTTGACATAATTTTTTGTGCAAGACTATTCCTGGTGTGCAAAAGGAGGCCTATTGAAGAAGCCATTGATTTCTAAAGCAGAACCATGACTACAGTGCTGATAAGCTTGTGCACAAATCCCACTGGGATGGCACTGACTTGCTGTGGTCACTCTGTCTTCTGTTTTTTGTTGTTTTTTTTTTTCCAGTAAAGATGGTGCAAAAAAACATTTCCATGTGATACAGTATATAAAGTTTTTAATACAGTGCTCATAATGGTTTAGGAAGGAAGGAAATTATTGCAGTTTACTAGTGAAGAATGTGAAGCAGAGAGACATGAAGGAATTTGCTTAGACTTTCAAAATGCGTTGAGATTACAGTTTGGCTATGGCTTCTAACTCCCAATTCCTCAGGCTAAACTCGTTACTCCCCCCATCAGTTGTAGAGCATTGTGTGATAAGAGCTGTGAGTTTATATCTGTGGAGCTCTTTGTTCTTAGTCTAAAGCAAAATATAGACACTGAAGAGACCAGCTTGGAGCCAAGTAAATGTTATTCATATTTTATGCCATAACATATTGCCTAATTGCTTCTGATATATAAAAAACATTAATCTTATCTGAGCTCTCTCTATCCTTCACAGGACAATGATGAAATCTAAGATAATGCAGGCTGTGCTACAGCTTCATCGAAGCATTTCTAGAACTGATATTTATTAAGTGATTTTTAGTTCTGTTTAAACAATTAGCTCTTGCAAAGAGAATGGATGCTAAAGGGAACAAATAGGAGACTGACCTAGCTGCGGAATTTTAAATCCCATTTTTATTGTGTGTTAGAATTGTTTCTGAATGACAAATTCCTCTCCAGTATTCATGTTTCCATTGGTGGAAGAATTAAGGTAAGGAGGAGGAAGAGAAAGGAAAGAGAAAAGAGAATTTATTTTATATCGCTCACGTTAGTAATTGTTTTTCCTTGGGCTGGTCTGTGACTGTCTCACAGATCCTCTCTGCTTCCATTTTTAATCATTATGATCTCATTCATCTCACGAAGTTTCATATAAATATTGCCTAATGCTTGAGAATTCTTTTGTTACTGGGGACATGACTCCCACCAATTCTGCACGGGTTGCAACCCATGCTATTTGTCATTTGTTTGGCACTACACTGCTACACCAAGTAATTGCTGCACAAGATGATTTGAATGATGCTTATTATAATATGTCTGGTATCAGATAACAACACTGAACTTCTTCCATGGAAAAAAAAAAAATCCATTCTTCTCTTACTGTTTGAAATAATTATTAAATTTGTGGAGGAATGCGTGGTTGTAATTTTGTGTTATGAAGTATGTGCAGCTTCCTTACAATGAGATTTCAATAGGTCCACAATTAAGTGCTGCTTATTTATATTTCATCAGTGTGGGTCCTCCATTTTACATGAACACACTTCATGGTGGGCTTAGGTTGATACAAGCCTGCAGTACCACCAAAGTGGGTGGTCTCATCTTCCTCAATACACCATCTCTTCTAGTGCTTCCTGTACCCGCAAGATCAGTGTTTCATGGAGCTAATCCCCCTGAGCAATGGAAAATGGCACGTCTTTGTTTTCTGTCAAGGAACACAAGTTTAGAAATGGCTTAAATTTACTGTGAAATTACTGCCTGAGTGAGTGAAATAAGGTGCGGGAAAGGAAAAATTATGATTTTTAATTAACATGACAAGTCAATAGCATAAGCAGCCCTCCCCGCTGCATAGTTCAGCCTGTTTGTGAGGTACTTCTGCCTTCTTTAAGGGAGATATGCTTTGAGTAAAATTCTTTTGTTTATGGAAAATACTTTCAGTTGGACTTAGTGGAGGCTTGATATCACCATATTCCCTTTTCCACTTTGTCAGTTTTTCTGTTGAGCAATGGCATGTAATGTAGTGTGATGTTCTTCCCCAAGCAGAGATGCAAGACTGGATTACCTCTGAAGTATTTGCAATGAGTGATGTGTTCAGTTAGCGAAGGTCAGCTGCACAAAGTAAAAATGCACTGGCATCAGTCACAATCAGAATGACAAGGCTCAATAAAAATAAGAGATGTGGCAATTTTTGGAAAATCAACTGAGTAACTAGCTTAAGCCCCAGTTTTACAAGCTGTTTTGCTTAAGTTGATATTTCTAAAGGAGATCTGTATTGATTTTTATTCAGCAGTCTGCCTGCATAGAACAGCTTGAAATCTGAAGGCCTGTGTGATTTTCATGCTGTAACAGAGAAGAACATATGCTTATATAAATGCTGTCTGTTTTAAAAATAGCTTAAACATAATATGTCATCTTTTTTTTTTTCCCAATTCTCTTCCAGAGTTCTTATCTCAGCTTTTCAAGGCTGAGGGATATGAGCAAGTGGTCAATGAATATGTGCAGCGAGAAACCGTGAATAGGAAAGAAGACTTACGTGTTCCAAGAGTTTTTCTTCAAGGCAAATTTCAAAAGCCTTTCAGTAAGACATAAGTTCTTGCTGATTAGCAGCACCATACTTGTTTGAAATTGAAGCTAGCACATAGCCTCGTGTGTGCTCATCTTTCTAGTAAACCAGAAATGACTGCATCCAGTGCCTCCTGCTGGTTTCCGTCCTCAGCTACAAAATAAGAATGCTATTTCTAATTCACTTTTAAGATGGTTTACTGATGCAGGCAACCTGTTGAGCGTCTGTATTCCTACTTCTAAAGTAAAACCTCTGCAACACTGTTGGAGGATCAGGTAAAGCACGCTAAAGATGGTTAATTTTATGCATTAGCTTCCACTAGTTATCATAACTGTTATTTTAATTTTTATTAAAAACTATTTTTTAAATAAATATCCTGTGTTTCCTATCACTTGTGTTTTTTGGGCCTTATTAAAGTTACAATATTTCACGTACTTTCAGTACTTGTAGGACTTACAGGAATGAAACAGACTCAGTGAGCAGTATAATGGAAGATGCTTTGGTATTTTAATAATGGTATCTTTTTAATATGCTTAGCATTTAGAGATGTAAAAAAATGTTTACATTCTAAATAAGATCCTAATTTTTCTGATTTCATGCTTGAAGAAGCATGTTAGTAGATCAGGCTGTCTGTATCCCTTATTAATTTCAGATGTTCTTCATTTGATTAGCAGAAATAGTTGAGGTTTTGCAAGTCAGTTCCCCATTTGGAACTGAAATCAGAAAGTCAGGAGTACTTTCTTTCGTATGAATTGTTGTCAGCTGCTTCTTTCCTGAGCAGAGGTCTTAAGTCTTTTCCATCACTCTAAGGAAAGTTGTGTTGGTCTTTGCTCTTCTTACCACTAAAAGCCACTGTGTTGTTGCTATAGCTCATAGCCTGCCACAGATTTAACTGCTTGAAGGAACTTCATCCTTTCCTTTCAGCAGCTGTGGCACTTTGCACTGCAGGACCTTTTCTGTGTTCTTGAATGATATAATTTCAAAACCATGCTTGGATCTTTAACCTGCATTTAACTCTGCAGCAGAGGAAGCTCAGAAGTATCCGGTGACTTGTGCAATGTCCTGTGCTGATCTTGTAAAATGTGTACACAAGTTGCAACAAGGGAAAACTCCAATGCAATACTAAGATTTCGTGTGTGTGTGTGTGTAAGGGAAGGTCAAATACTGAGACAGGGCCCAAAGAGGTTGTAGTCATTCTTGGAAATACTTGGAAGTAGACTGGACAAGGCCTTCAGCATTCTGTGACTTTGAGGGTGGCCCTATTCTGAGTAGGGATTTCATTTCTTGCAGTACATATATGATTGATTGACTCAGGCTGTCATTCCACTGGATTTGGGTGTTGCTAGATGACCCAGTCATACACATCTGACGTGGTCCAGAGGTTACTATTTGCCTCTGTTTATGACAAAGTAGCCATAAGATATGTTAATGATTTTCTTTTCCAGCACTCTTAACACTGGCTGTATGTGTATGGAAGGAAAGAAGTAGTAATTCTCCAGCCTAAAGCTTAATGTTAAAAAGTTAACCAGTCAAAATTTTTATAACAAATTGGAGCTGCCAGAGGTCTTATTGAGTTGGTATGCTTACAAATAAATTTGCAAGAGATCATTGCTTTGCATCAGGACACCACAGTTTTTTGGTTTGTTTTTGTTTGATACCATGAGCCCCAAAGCTGAATTTATTGTGTCACAAATCTTTGGTCTCACAGGAAAAAACACTTAAATCACACAATTCTCCTAATGACTCTTTGAGGAGAGTTATTACACGTCATCTTCTTTTTTTATGGAGACTATTATACTGGAGATTTATGCATTGCTGACCTCTGCTGTACAATCCATTAGCCCTTTCTGCCATGCTAGTAATAAATATCAAACTAGTAACATTTATAGTAAATGAAAAACTATGTTAAAAAGGAGTATAACAATGATAGCATTATTCTAATCTGAACAATCATAATTTTGTGGCTTCCCTTAGCAAATGTTCATCTTTAGTACAGCAGTTCTCTCAGAGATTACGTGTAGTCTGAGATCTCTTGATATTTGGGTTGGTTTAAACCCTGTAACATCAAATGCCTTTCAGGACTGGAGTTTTGGTCCTTTTGGAGTATACAGCACATAAATGAGACTGAAGGACGAGCCTTGTGTGGTGCTCGTCAGCATATGCAAAGGCAGGTGCACTGAACTGTTCATCCCAGAAAGGAAATGAGATGTAGGCAAGTATCAAAAATATTGATCAGGAGACTTGAGTCAACCCAACAGACTTAGCTGCAGACATCCACTGACCATTTTTACACTGAGCTATTGCCAGAACAATAATATACCTTTTTGTGTGTGGCTGTAGCTTTGGTGTTTCTGTGTTTTTCTGCTTGAGGAACTACTGACGCTTTTTGTGTAGCAATATGTTAAATGGAGAGCAGTATTTCTAATTTTTTATTATTCCTCATTCTGTCTCATTTCCAGTCAGACCTGGAAAATAAAGTAGCATGCATTAGTGCCCCTGCCAGAAAGGCCTTCTGCTATAGTTCTCATAAAGCAGATGTTATTTTGAGATGACTGGTCAGAAAGCTTAACTTGGTCTCTATGACTCTGCTTCTGTGAACTCTAAATCATTACAAGTTTTTTGTAACTGTGATAAAGTTTGGAGAAGTTGAGTCAGCTTTAAGCAATCCTTACCTCATCATGTGAGACACAGTAACTGGTAGGGTGCATGTGGCTGTTGTAATGCTGAGTAAAGTAGATATACTCCCCCCAACTCTTCAGCCTTTCCAAGCTCATGTAAGCTCACCAGTAGCACATGCCAAAGATATGAGTACCTAGTATCCTTCCTTTAAGAAACTAGTGATAGCATGAGGACTAACGGGTTCAAACTGAAAAAGGGAGAATTCAGGTTAGATGTATGGAAGAAATTCTTTACTGTGAGGGTGGTGAAACACTGGAACAGGTTGCCTGAAGAAGGTGTGGATGCCCTATCTGTGACAGTGTTCAAGGCCAGGTTAGATGGGACTCTGAGCAACCTGGTCTCATGGAAGGGGTCTCTACCCATGGCAGGGGGGTTGGAACTAGATGATCCTTAAGGTCCCTACCAGCCCAAGTCATTCTATGATTCTATGACTCTGTGAAGATCTGTCCTTAGAGAGATGTAGTAATCAGGAAAAATTGTGTTCAAATGACTTGAAAAAAGCATACATGTACTGAATCATGCTCACCATGCACAAACAAGCTACTATGCGGTGATTGTAATAAATGTTTTGATTATTCTTTGATTTAAGTTGTCTTTAATCAATGGAGACTGCAGAGACTGACTCAGTTTTCTGTAGAAGACCTGCCTTTTGTTTCCTTTAAACTGAGCTAGCTGCTGTATCTGGCAACCATAAGTAGTAAGTTCCTTTATGCCATCACTCTGATCTGAGCAGTATTTAAAATAGAAGCAAATAATTATTGAAGTAGTGGGACTAAGAAAACCCCATTTAAAAAAAATTTTTCTTGTGATTTGGTGCGCTGTGATTAAAAACTGTGATGTTTAATAAAGTAGGCACTTGGGCTAATGCTTTTCCTGCAGTTAGGGAATCCTAAATGCCACTTTTTGGTGGGTATTCTCTGATGTCTCCTACTGGAATTGGACAGCATGTATTAAGGGATGATGTTAATGGGCAGTGCCTCAGTGAGGACATGACTATGGAGTGTCTATTGGCTATTTTCATCAAATTTACAGAAGTGTGAATTTTTGAGTCATCTGACATTTACTGTTCTGTCAAATTTGTTTGATATCATCTGATGTCTTTGACAACAGGATAAGACCGGACAGAAATCCACACAGGTATTGTGCCTAAACTGTATGCATGGATAATCTTTCCTTCCTTCAAAATATGCACCGCTGAGAATAAACCATTTGAACTTTAAAGTAATGGTATCAGAGCAGATTTTATGTGGTTCATTTGATAGCTAAAAGGCTATTTCTGTGCATTTTTCAGGTACCTGAAGGTTCCTTGGGTTGCAAAGGCTGAATATTTAAGCAGTTAGTACAACACTATAGCCGTGGTTGATTGTGCATCATTTCTATGAAACCAAGTGCTATAAAAGTGGGACCTGAAACTCCAGCACCTGTAAACATCAGCAGTCAACCGTAAAACATACAGCCTTGGTCTTGTAGGTGAATACTGGTATATGAAATCTGAAAGGTCATTTATACTGTCATTTTTTTTGCTTGATCTGTTGTATGGTTTATACATCTGAATATATTGGGAGATACAAATTACCAATTAGGAAGTGTTTTATGGAAGAGTCATTTGAAAGATACATATATTTGGAGAAGATATTGGTGTTGAGTATCAGTACGTGAAGGAAAAAAGTTAAGATTATGTTTAAGTTACTGGGGGAAAAAGCATTTCCTGAGTTTCACAGGCCAGCGATGATGCACAGTTAAAGGTATTGTTCATCTGAAAAGTGCAACTTTGGAAATGAAAGGCTGCAGCTTCCAAAATTAGACTAATGTTACAGGGAGGCAGAAAGGTGGCCTCAAATTGTGTGTGACATCAGTAATACATTCAAGACTCTGTGCGAAGCAGAATTTTATATTGGAAAGATATTGTTGAGATACGATTAGTGAAAATAGGTAAGTGTTTGTTTATGGATTTTTACCTCCCATAGTATAGCTATGAAGAATTTTTCACTCATTACACTTGTTATTAGGAATGATTGTGAGCCATTCCGAATGCTTGGGAGCAAACATTTATTAGTTACACATTCTGCAAAAACATCTGGCCCTCGGGTGTAGTAGGTTCAGGATATGATTATGTTTGCTCTCTGTGTTTGTAATGTGAGTTCATTTACTAGAACAAAGGCAGATGGGGAGCCTACACTGTGGGGAGGCACACAGAGGCATTGCTTGCAAAAATAAAAGTTATTAGTCAGGTAAGATGTTCCATTAGAGAACCTTTTTCATTTCCACCTCCTGGGCTCATATGCACCGTTCATTGTGTTTGCAGCAGGGAGAAAATACTGGTGCTGTGAAATCAGGGAAGGCAAGGGCTCGAGAAAAAGAACGTGATTCTTCCAAACGAATAGTGATTTTGTGTACCTCTACTTAAATGATTCTGTTTGGGAACATTCAGTCTCTTTTCCAGCAAGTCTTAGGCCTCATCCTTGGAAAATTTGATCACTTTTGAAGGTCTTTGCCAAAGACACAGGTTTAACTTACATGCTTGTAGAATATATAAAGTGCATGCTTGTAGAATATATGAAGTGAAATATTAAGAAAGGCAGCTGTGTGACTGAAAATATAAATCCAGGTTTGTTTTTCTCCCTTGCCTTGTGAGAAGCTTTATGCTTCACTGTCACTTCAGTGCTTTTTCAGAGTTCCTTCTCTGGGATGCTGTGCTGTCTTGCCCTTGTTTAAGCTATATACACCATATTGACTCCAGCTCAGGTTTCTGATGCCTGTAGTATCCTGAGAAATTAGAGTGGAAATGACTGAGGGTAGTTGCAGGGAAAAATCAGAAAGTAGGCAAGGCACAAGAAGACAAGCCTACCTACTGTCTGTGCTCTACTCAGTATTTTTCTACGCTCCATTTCTCTTGGATTTCTGTACTAAATTTTGAACAGCAGAGAAACTGCTATTCAATGGGATAATGATCTTCATACATATGGGATTGTTGTGCATCTGAAATTCAAGGAATTTTGTGAACTTTGTTTTCTTTTTTCTAATTTTGGCTTTAAGCTTGTGTGTGAAATCTACCATTTAATTGGAATTTTTATCATCTAATAGATGATAAAAATCTTTTTCCTTTAAATGTAACAAACCTGTTGCTGTTTTGCTAAAACCAGAGTATTCAAAAGCAGGATGGAAGAAGATGGGAGGGAAGGAAATGACTGTACAAATAACATAAATGTTCTGATTTATTTGTTTTATTAGCAAAACAAATTTCATAGGAACATGAAAATACTTTGAAGAAGCCACTAAACCATTGCCACTAATTTTTTCTAAACTACCTTCAGAAAGATAGTTCTACAAGCTTGTACAACTTTTTAGACTTAGCCATGACCAGCTGGCTGAAGTATCTGATCACAGATTTCACCTTCAATATTTGAGGGTGCTCTATCGTGTCCTTTAGGATCTGGCCTCAGGGAACATCCCACTTGTAACCTCTTATCTGGATGAAGGTGAGCCACTTATTGGAAGTTGAATATGCAGAAGTTCATGACTTTCCACCCAATAAAGTAGCACCCTCTTTGCTTCACCGTGTAGACCACTAAAGACTTTTAGTAGCTCTGGATCAGCTTCCAGTAACAGTTTCAGGTTTGGGTTTTGATTTTGAAGGCAGCTAATAAATTAAGGGTCAACAACTGTCTGTATATGCTTGACCTGTACTTGTCTGGGACACAGTGGCCAAGAGAAAGTCTGTTAGAAATAAGAATAAAACTCAGAAGATAGGAGAACCCATCTCAAAGTAAACTGAAATAATCAAACTGATAGATTCAAAATGTATTTTAGAAATACTGAAAAATCCTCTCCTTACAGACTTTCCTCTACACAAAATACTAACCTGCCCTGTTACTTAAAAGTTCCTTCCAAGCCACTAAATAAAGGCTTTAAAAAAACCCCATAACTGAACCTTAAAGGAAAAGGAAATATTACAAACAGACTGTCCAGTGTTAACCACATACATCTCTTAAAGTAGGGCAGTGGTGTTCTCAAAAGCCCACTGAAGAGAGGGTAAGCTTGTCAACTGGTGCTGGTGCAGAGAGCTTTTACTTTGATTCCATAATGCACAGTTTATACTTCATTTGTACAGGTTTCTTTATGGGAACTCTTTGCCTGATTCAGTCACCAATAGTAGATTGGCAAGATAGAATGATTTTGCAGTTAGAACCAATTCTAGGATGTAGTAGTACTTCTGTAAAATAAAAGACTTCTTGTGAATGAGTGATGAAGGAGCAAGACTGTTTCGTCAATGCTTGCAGCAACGTGGTTTGTTCATGTGCCAGGCTAGCTTATTGTTTGGCAGGAAATTCAATGTCAGGCAGCATTTTGTAGTACTGTAATAAAAATCAAGAAATGAATATCCCTTAAAATAAAATAAAATAAAAAAAAAAAAAACAAAACCAAAAATCAGCTTTCAAAAATTTAAAGAGAGGAGCTTGAATGTGCTTGGCATGCTCAAACAGCATGCAACTAAAACTGTAGCTGCAACATTGGCATTATTCATGTTTAAATACTAAACAAAGCTGTATCATCACATTAACAGACAGTTACAGTACTGCTACCTGTGCTGCAAGACCATTTGAGTGTCCCTGGATCAAAGTCTGGCATGTGTTGAATATTACAGGATGTGGAAAGAAATACAGATTGCTGAAATGGTAGATTGTATAGGACTACAGGAGAGCCTCGAAAACCAGAGTGAATGGAACCCAAATGCTAAGTTTAACATATGGCATCTTTCAAAGAGATTCTTTTGAACAAACCCCTTTAAAAATGTTCACTACATGCTTGTTGTGGTAATCCTTGTCTGGAAATTCTTGAATGGGACAGCATTTTTCTGGGTGCTGTAGACACAGAGAGTAAGACAATCCCTGTCCTAAAAATTGTAACTATTCAGTTATGCAAGATGGGTAAGAAGACAAAGGAAGGACATCCCACTTGTGGTAAGACACAGAGATTAATATTTCCCTACTTCAAATTTAAATTACTATGAAAATGGGGCTGAAGAAATGATTTACCGTATCTTGGTTCAGTATCTAACTAGCAAGCTATCTTGATACAGAGTGGATCCTCTATTAATGAGAGATACTAGCTCTGATGAAGGAAAACATGGTTCCTGAATGTCTTGTCACTGCCATTTGACAAGAGTATTGTTCCCAACCCTGCCATTGGTTTCCTGGGTGACTTCAAACCTTTACTCTCACTTTCTGCCCCATGGGGGAAAATGAAGGATCTTGGAGTGAAAAACGGAAGAATCATAGAATTGTTTAGGTTGAAAAAAAACCCTTAAGATCATCTAGTCCAACTGTTTACCCAGCATCAAACCATGTCCTTAAGTTTCATATTTACAGGTCTCCTAAATACCATTAGCAGTGGTGACTCCACCACTTCCCTAAGCAGCCTGGTCCAGTGCTTAACAATCCTTTTGGTGAAGAAATTTTTCCTCATATCCAATCTAAACCTCTCCTGGCACAATTTGAGGCCAGCTCCTCTAGTCCTGTTGCTTTTGTTACTTGAGAGGAGGCCGACACCCACTTTGCTACAGCCTCCTTTCAGGTAGTTGTAGAGATCACTAAGGTCTCCCCTGAGCCTTCTCTCCTCCAGGCTAAACAACCCCAGCTCCCTCAGATGCTCCTCACAGGACTTGTGCTCCAGACCCTTCACCAGCTTTGTTGCCCTTCTCTGGACTTGCTCCAGCATCCTTATGTATTTCTTGGAGGCCCAAACAGTACTCAAGGTGCAGCCTCACCAGTGCTGAGTACAGGGGAATGATCACTTGCCTAGTCCTGCTGGCTACACAGATGTAGTAGGTCACTGATGATTTCCTCTTGGATTATAGAATCTTCATTCTGCTCCCTGTCCCTGTCTTCCAACTGAGTGAGTACCTGGAGAGCAGCTGGTCTTACTATTAAAGACTGAGGCAAAGGCAACATTGAGTACCTCAGCCTTTTCTTTATCCTTTGTCACTATGTTTCCTCCTGGATCCAGTAGAGGATGGAGATTCTTCTTAGTCCTGTGTTTGCTGCTAATGTACTTACAGAAACATTTTTATTGTCTTTTAGAGTAGCAGCCAGATTAAGTTCTAGTTGGGCTTTGACCCTTTTAATTTTCTACCTGGATAACCTCAAGACACCCTTGNCCTCAAGACACCCTTGAGTGGCCTGACCCTTTATCCAAAGTTCATAAACTCTCTTTTTTTTCCTGAGATCCAGCTAAAGCTCTGTTCAGCCAGTCTGGTATTCTTCCCCACCAGCTTGTCTTTGGGCATGTGAGGACAGCCTGCACCTGCAGCTTTAGGATTTCCTTCAAGCATGTCTAACCTTCCTGGTCTGCTTTGCCCTTCAGGACTGCCTTCCAAGGGACTCTATTAACCAGTCTCCTAAACAGACCAAAATCTGCCCTTTGGAAATCCCAGGTAGTCATTCTGCTGATCCCCATCCTTACTTGTCTGAGAATCAAAAACTCTATTATTTTGTGATCACTGTGCCCAACACAGCCTCCAACCACCACATACCTACCTGTTCACAAACAGGTCCAATGGATGCATTCCCTAGTTGGCTCACTCACCACCTATGTCACAAAGTTATTTTCCACACACTCCATGAACCTCCTAGACTGCTTCCTCTCTGCTGTGTTGTATTTCCAGCAGACATCTGGTAAGCTGAAGTCCCCCCACAAGAAATGGTACATAAGAAACCAGGAGCAATATTTGGTGTGAGTTCTAATTCTTCTTATTTTCCTGCTACTATTACCACCGAGTCTTCAAAGTCTAGGAGATGAAGAGTTAACCACAATGGATTCTTGAAAAGGAAAGGATTGGGTACAAAAGCAAAACTGGAAGTACTTTCCCAGATCGGAAAAGGACATGATAAAAGGCTCCTTCTGTCAAAGTCAAGGGGAGAAGTTCATCTGACTTCCTTGAGAGCTGGTTGCAGATCTAAGATGGCAAAGGGACTCACACTTTAGAATGGGAAATCTAACGTACCCCTCTTCTTGATGACCCTTGAAAAGAGGATCTGCTGATACAACCAAATCTGATCATAAAAACTGATGAAGTAGGTACTCAAAATCCATGAGATGGAGTGAGTCAGGGGGAGAGGAGGTGGGCAGGGAGGAGAAAAAGATATAGAAGTGCCTTGATAAGGGATACAAAATAATTTTGGATTGGATTGGATTTTGTATTGGATTTAGTGGAAGAGTTTCAGTTATAATTGCATAGTGCCAGTAGCAGACACTGTAATAAAAATTGTTAGAGAAGCATCAGTGTTGCTCTCTCCTGATCTCTCCTGTTTTTCATGTCTGCTCCTGGTCAGAACACTGCAAATCCAACTCTTGTGAGGTCCATAGGGAGGTTGGAGAGTCGGTGACCCCTGTGTTTGGCAGCCTGATGGATTTATAGCATAAACTCCTTTATATTCGATAGTTTTAGTGCAACAGTCTTCTGCTGTTTGATGGTGCAGATGAAACAGAGGTTTTAAAAAGAAACTGACCAAAAAAAGGAAGGAAGCTTGGTCTGCCAGTGTTGGTTAGCAAAGTCTGCAGCTGACATAATGTGCACTTCTTGAGTGAGAGTAACATGAGGTGTTGTTTGCAATGCAGTGAGAAGGAATAGCTTCTCCTCCCATCAGCTGTACTGTAAAGTATATATCTTCTTTATAGACTGTCTCTACTTTATCAAGCTCTTGTCTGGCCTGGTTGGAGGCTTAGTCTCATGTTTTATTCCTAAATATGGAGCTCTTATCATGAAGTTACTTTTAGTACAAAAGTTGGATTTCTTTTTTCTGTACTCTGCTGCATAGGTACAGTTTGGCTAAAAGGGTGAGGGAAGGGTGTTTGGGATTTTGTTCACAAGATGGCACTAGCCACTAAGCAGTGCTACATTCCTTTTTAATCCCAGCACTGAATTAGCTAAATCTTTAACAGGGTGGTAGGAAGAGCTGGTAATGATTAACTATAGACAAGACAACTAGAGTCTTTTCTTATATGCATCAAAGGCATCTTTTTGTCTACTTTAATAGGTCTTGGATATCAAAGAAAGAAAATCCGTTTGTTTTTAAATAAAATATAATTGTACCTCAGAGTTAATTGTTATTTAGAGGGAATGTTCTTGGCACAATGTGAAGGAGTGTAAGGTGAAATAATATTTCTGTTGATGGTGGCTGAGATTCTAATTGTCTTTACCCATGAGGCAATAATTTGTTGCATTGACCACTTGCTGTTTGTTTAATTTGAGTATCACTAAATTGTTACCTTAGAAACTGGTGCCTTAATACAATATTTCTTTAGCTCCTCAAAAATATTAGACAAATTTCTGTTTATATTACCTGCTCCCATTTTCTTCCTACTTCATTTGTTGTTTTATAGATGAGCTGCTCTCCAGTTGAACAGCCATTCAAGCAGAGATGCATAAGATGCACATGACCAGAGAGGCTGCAACTCTCTCATTAATTACTGTGTGAAGTCAGCTGTAGTTTACATTGCCATTTTACAGTTTTTTCTGCTTTAGTAATCCCCATTTTGTCTCCAGCAAGCCCTTCTCATTTCAAGGGAAAGAGGGAGAATAGAATAAAGTTACATTTTAATCTTGCTGGCTTTATATCTATGTAACACACTATGGTGTGTTCAGTATAATCCATTACTGCTAATAAGCTATGTGTAAAATTGCCTCAGCTGCATTTTATGCAACAGTAATTCTTTCAGATATTAAATATTTGAATTAGTGTAAATGATAAGTAGCTGCCAGTGCAGAAACTGATTTGTAAGAACACAGCTTCTCTCCTTGCTGTTCTTACACTTTCCCTTCTCTTTATTTAGGACTGGCTCATCCTTTCCTTTTGCTTGAGTGGGACCTGCCAACTCCAGAATAAGTGACTTCATGGAAAGGCTTCTATGAATGAAATCTGTAACCAAGCAAAGTGCAGAGGCTGTATGCAAGTCCTTCCTTCCCAGCAACTGGATGATAGGCAGAAATGGAACAGACTGAGAGCTGCTTTTTCCTACTTCCCAAGACAGTGGTGAGTGGGATTAGTGGGTGTGTTCAACCCAGAAGTGTCACAAAGGACTTTCTTTCCATGGGCAGTCCTTCAGGCACAGTTCTTCCTGACCTGTCTCCAAGTGGTATGTCTATCTGCTAAATCTTCTTGTAGGCTTTCTTGCCCAGAGCCACCTTATTTGTTATCAGGGGCCTGATTCTACAAAATGCTGAGTTGTGCCATAAGTTTCTACTGACTTTTATGGAGAGACCGTAGCATCCTACAGTTTTGGGCCTTGAGACATTTCAAGAAAAGAGGACCTACAATAAGGTTGTATAATAATACAAAAAAATACCAGTGAGTATTAATATTGTGGTACTGGCCTCGTAGTACATTATATTGTTCTTCCTTCCCATTCCACCAAACTTGTTCCAAATTCCACCATGTAAAAGTAGTGTCTGGCCTACTACTTCCTCTCTAAATAGCAAGTGATCAAAAAGAAAATGAGTCATTGTCATATCAACATTCATTTGTCTGTACAGTCTGAGAGCTCGGCAGACCCAGAGACAGCATCAGCTGAAAGTGTACTGGTGTGGTTAGGCAGGACAAGAAGTCTTCCCTGTTTGGTTAATACAGGCTGCTGGGGTGTCACAGAGCTGTGGGACTGGCAAGTTGCCTCCAGAGGTGGAGCAGGGGTGCAGGGTGGTACTCTGGACTGTAGTGTTTCTGTTGGCAGGTTTGTGTGTGTCACTGCCTATGGCTCTGAGGAGCTTTGGCCCATTCATTAGGGAGAAGGGTGAGACTGGATGCTTGCATTCTACAACGCTGGCATCAAGGTGTTCAGAGCCAACAGCTGTACAGCCTGCAAGAGGGGTACTAAAACTGGCATCTGCCTTTTTTTCAACAGGTTAGATGATCCTCGCACATACTTATTGAAGCTGCATCCAATACAAAGCTAGAGAAAACACCATAACCCCAGCCTTCCTGCTCACTACCCCTCCAGCATTCTTTAGCAACAGCCAAGACAGTAGAATCACTCAGATAATTTGTATCCAGGATGTGCAGTGCTTTGCTCAGCTCCCAGTCCTACAGCCTCTTCCTTTCTGCCACGTTCTCAGCATGAAACTGGGAACGGAAGGGCATCTGTAGGCCTTCAGAATGGTTGCTCCCTCCTGTCTTCAGAGAAGTTGAATGGGAGCATGACTGTTCTGTGTTGGAACTAATTGGTGGTCACAGCTGCCTCTGAGACTGAGCTGGAGTGTTGTACCCCTGAGAAACCATGGCACGAGCAGTTGGAACTGGATGCCGTGCTATGTGGTGGCTCACGTTGTGCCAGGCCAAGCAATTAGGGCTCACCCACTGAATAAAGCTGACTGTGACCAGGCTTCTTGGCAGTGTATGACTATTGTACAGCAGATGGTGCATGGAGTATAATGGACTAAGAAAATACTCTGAGTGGGGAAAATGCCACAGCTAAAAACGGCACCACAGCTGATGTTGCTCTGGAAAAGCAGAGGCCAACTGAAAAAACCTTTTATGCAGACAGTGGGTACCAGCAGAAGATGAAGACAGTCACGAGACATGCTTTTTCTCCTCCCATTTTGACTCAGTTGATATGTCTCAGACTTTCAAGGTGGGACAAAATTAAGATAAGAGGGGAGAGTGTGGCTTTTTTGTTTTGTTTTTAATATGGGAACACAAATTGAAAATGCAAACTGAAGCACCAGCTTTTTCCATCAAGGGAGTTAACATAGCTTCTGTTGCATTTCTATACACTGAGTGGGATCTGAAACAAAGCTATCAAAGAAAATGATTACTAGATAACACAAAACTATTTATATTAAACAACTGTAATTTGCAAAGCAGAGGAAAACACCCAGGCGGTTTTATAAAATTTAAGAAGGTCGAACAATTGTCCAATAACATGGAGGTACTAGAAATGAAATCTACTGGCTACAAGTAATGCAGAAAGGAATGCCAGAGCTCAGAGTGTGTTGATGCAGAGGCTCTGGCAAACATTGTTAGCCAAGACAATGCAGCATTTGAAAGAAGGATGCAAGAACACCCGTGGGTTGTATTGTTTGCTAGTGGAATGCAGTGAGTATAGGTTGGAGTGGTAGACAGTGAGCTTCAGGAAGGAAGGAGAAGAGGATAGCGCTGCTGCAACTGAAGCAGATCTCCCCTAAATCAAATAGTTGTGTTAGCAATGAGTTAGCCAGTGTGTCACAAACTGATATGAACCTCAAATATGGGAATATCAACATAGAAACAGTGCTGATATGACTGAAGAGAAACAGATAAAGCCTAAGTGATGATGGTAAGAGATGTGAGTTGACTGTCTTGGTAAGTTGTGAGTGGGCACTATTAGTTTGCTGGGGACAGGAGGTGGGAGGATAATAATTGTTATGGGAAACTGGGACCTAGCTAGTTGTTGACCTCCTCAGATGAATATGCCCATTTGAGAGGCAGGAGGCAAAAAAAAAAAAAAAAAAAAGGCATTTGAGAGTGTGTTCATAGATCAGCAGTATTTGTACCAAACAGCACCAAACAGAGACAGTCCAACTGTCCCATACCATTACTGTAGCTCTCCTTGCCCTGAGGCAAAAGTCTGGGGAGAGACAAGCAAATTGATTACACTGTGAATCACAAAATCAGTAGGGGAGCTAACAGAATGGATACCCATTTGTTCACTTGCTCACTATTGTGATAGGGCAAAAGCCCAGAATCATCCGCTTCATATATGAACCCAAAGAAATTTAATTGAGAAAGGGAGCATTCCCTATGGCCTAGAAGAAAAATGCTTGAAGATGTCAAACATTTAAGCATGGTGCACCAGCAAAGTTCTGAAAGCCTAAAAAGTGTGCATTTGTATATTTAAACCTGCATTCCTATGGCACTACTTTCTCAGATAAACTGTGGAACTTGGACCTGCATTCTGGTCCTGGAATGAGTGAATGTTGGGATAAGACTTGTTTGTGCATCATTTCCCATCCTCTCTCTTGAAGTCCTGGTTTTCATTAAGAAGGAGAATAGCCGTGCAGGCAGGGGAAGAGCCAGAAAGGTCTCTGTGGGTACTCCCATGTGGCTGTATTATGGAATATACTTATCCTGGATAGCCGTAAGAAGCCATTGTTCATTTCTTTGCACTCGAAGGATTTCACTGGAAAATGCAAAGGACAGTAAAGGTTAAGAGGAGCAAATGTTGTACAGAGTGCTTCTTTGGCAGCCTGGGTCACTGCCTGGATCTCCTTTTCTCAGAGACAGTTGTGAGATAGATGTTTTACTAACTGCTAGAAGCTCTGAGTGATCAGGCCTGTGCAGTGTGTGGATGGTGAGAAGTACTGACTGTGCATGGTTGGGAAGGGAAGCAGTGCTGCACTTTCTGTGAGGGTCCTCTGCGGTGTCCCACGTGCACAGGGGTGTGTGGTTGCAGCCTGCAGACTGCACAAGGCAGACCTCTGTGCCTGCTTGGCTCAGGGTGACTTCTGAAGCAGGAAATTGAGCCCATAAGCAAGCCACCTCCTATCCAGCCCTTCTCCTCATTTTCCATAATGCTCTTCTTTATAATTATCCTTCCCTTAAGTAAATTGACTTGCCTGGCTTCTTTCTCCCTTCAGTGATACCAGCTACCATGTAATAACACGTGCCATCTGTTTGTGATAAACATTTCCTTTTTCCTCTACTTTTATTGCCTTTATACTGCAAATATTTGGGGCCAGGTTTGGCTTCTTTTATGTTTATGTGGTACTTAAAACAGCAGAACTCAAATTTGGGCTGAAACTACCAGAATTTACTCACCCCCATTCTTATTTATCATATATAGAAGATAAGTTCTACTGGTAAGTGCTCTGGAAAAAGCACTGCTGCCTCCATTGGTCTTGGTTCCTGATGTGCCTCGTTTGTGAAGAGGATGTGCTGGAGGAAATTGCTCTACACACAACATGGAGTTAATTGCTCCTTGTTATACTCTTATTCAACATCTCTCTTTTTTATATGTATATTTAAATTTCTCCTTTTTCTATTGAGCACTAACAACAATGTATACAGTTCAGATTATTTTTTCTTTTATGAGCAGTAATAGCTTTCTCTGTCTCCTTGTTATGATGACTAGTGAGTTCAAACAGTTTCACATCACTCTTCACATATAGCTTAGCAGAGTATGTTATCTAGCCTCTTCCCTTCAGCCATTTGTTCCCATCTCAGCAAGTTCTTAGGCTAAAAAGGTTCCTAAATTGCCTTAATTGGTCTGTGAGCCACATATAATGCAGCCTGGATTGTGATGCTGCACAGAAAGAGAGGAAACCTCATTCATTGTAAGTCAGTGTTGTTCTGATGTCTTTCAGCCAAGTGCTGCTTGCAGATATTTATGCAAAGAAAGCACCTGTTCTCTGTAGAGCCAGTCCTAGTGGCTATTTCCCGATTTTGGATCATGTTTCCTTCAGAAAATAGGGGTGAGAGAAAGAGCAGCTCAGCTGAAGAGGAGAAGTAAGAGATTTCTGGAGAGGAGAATCATGTTTGAATTACTGTCTTGGGCATGTATGAGAAAACACACAGAAGCTGGTGGGCTTCTGCTTTGGTTCCAAAAACCAAAGGTTCTGGGATCTTGTAATTACCAGAGAAGCATGGGTAGAGAAAATCATTACCTAGAGAGTTGATATGGTAGAGGATCCTCACTATAACATGAACACAGACAAAAGTCAACAGTGGTGCAAAACAACCTGAGTGCTACTGCTAGCTGTGCTCCAAGCAGTTTGTTTGCCAGTGGAATTTACACTGGCCAGGTAACTCTTGCCTAACTAACTAAAAACTGGCTAGCATATGCATGGTAGTGTCTTATACAGACAAAATGTGTCTGGAGAAACTTAAAAAGCAGCTCCTGTTTCTTGAGGTAGAGGAGGATTAAGCTGTAGAAAGTGATGGACAGGCTCACTAACATATGTGTATCACTAAGCTTGTACACTGAGACTAGCTAGGCCTAAATGGTTGCTGCCCTGCAAGGGCATGGACAAGGAAGAAAATGCTGGGTTAAGCAGCTCTGGAGGTATTTTGACCACTCTTGAAGTCTGTTTAGAACATGAAAAAAGGACCAGAGGAAGGTGGGCTCTGGTTTTCCTTGAGGCTGGAGTTTCTTGTCTGTGTTTACTTGCTTTCAGCTCTGTGGTTCTCTGTGCTCTCAGGCAGAGTATAGCCTGTGTGTCAGGCTGGGCTGAGAACTTCAGGTGACTCCCCTCTTCTTGTGTTTCCCAAGCATCCCTAGCTGGCTCAAGGCTCTTAGCATAACATACCATACAGTAGCATGAGGCTCAAACTCTTAGTATAAAGTGAGAATTGCTCACTTGGCAAGACTTGGCTTTAGCTCTCAAGAAAGCTTTCATTTTCTTGCTCGGAGTTCCTCAAGTCCCTACAAAAAAAAACGTTGTTCAGGTGGCCTCAAAGTAGGGAACACATGCAGTACAGGAAAGGCAAAATCTCAAATTTGCATTTAGAAGAAAAAGTAAGAAAGGAGTGTGGAAATAAGGCTTTGTGTGCAACCTCAACTCCTTCCTCTATGCTGTCTTCCCAATATGCAGCCCACTTTTATTGTTTTTCTTTTTTTTTTCTTTCAGTCCTGGTTTGGGCTGTTGTATTACACTCAGTTTTCATTACCAGAAATACAACATCAGTTCCCAATCCTCTGAATTACAGAGCTTGAAACAATGGCATAAGTAAGATAGTAAGACCCCCAAACCAAGAATCTAATGTAAATGTATTTTAATCCATTTTGAGGGGAGAAGGAGGATTTCAGAATCAGCAGAATTCCCTTCCCACACCTGCAGTTCTTGTAGAAGAGGTGGGAAATGTACCAGATCATCTGGAGTTGATGAGGGAAACCTACTTAGGATTTCTTGATTTAAAAACTGCTGGACTTTTTGTATTGTCACAGAAAGACTTTACAAAACTCTGCTGTGTTTCATGTGTGTCTCTTCTCAGTAATTTTAAAACATGTCCTAGATATAATGCACATACAATATGTTATGGATACTGCAGACAAGAATGTGTGCATATAATGGCTGTTAGTATTTGCAGGATAGGAATCTAACTCAGCAGGTGTGCTAGAAACACCTAGAAGAGAGATCTGCTCATCTGAGAAATCACTGGATGCAGACTGGAAAGCAAACTGTGTGGCAGATAAAAGCAACCAGTGCCTTTTGAACTTCTTGATGATTTTTTATTGCTATGTGTAAAACGGCTATGAGACCGTTTTAATGCATCTTTTGGAAGGAAGGGTAGTTTTAAAACTGAAGTTTTATTTCTTTCTTGCATTTATTTTTCTGTCTCTGTGCCTGCTCATACTGCAATCTTCCATTGCAATGCTTGAGGCAGGGGTGGCAGCAGCAGCCTGGCTCTTGGTCAGGCTGTGGCAAGCACAGGAGGAGGTATCTGGCAGATCATACACTTGTTCTCCACCTCTATTTTGAAACAGGCAGTGGGATGGCTCTAGCCAACAACCCTTCAGTTAGACCATGTGGATTTGTGAAAATACCATTTCAAGTTCCTGTCTGAAAACCATGATTTAGTAGAAAAGTATGTCAGTGTTCTTACTGAATTATACCAATGTAAAGAATTCTGGCAGTTCTGAAAATAACCTTTCTTTACGTATCTTTAAAAAAAAACCCTTTACTGTTCCTTTTCTACTTATTTTTCAAGAAGTTCCTCATTGTGAACTATAGAATACAGCTTTCTAGAGAAAGCATTTCTATTTTTCTACTGCCTAGAAGAATCAATGTTCTTTGTTGTGAAACAAGCCTGTAAATATGTAACTCCTGAAAGCTTAAAGTTTATCTCTTGCATGAGAAAGCAAATTCAGATCAGGAGTCCAAATTTCAAAGTTTTCTTTAGCTTAAGTTTTAAAGATTAGGATTGTGGAGAAGTAGGAGGGTATGAACTAATAACATTTCAGAGGAGACTTCTGAGCTCTGAATTTGGCATTCATGAGCAATGTTGAAGTTCCTAAAGTTTTTCTTATTTTAAGCCATTTATTTACTTTGTCTGTAGTCAAATTATCATAAAATTAGGAAACACATTAACCACACATCTGTTATCACAGTGGTTCTATCAAAGCCTGATTATAGTAATTTTTAAAATCAGAGCCCGTAAGTGAAGTCTGTAGTATCTGTTTTCATGTGGATAAAAAGCCGCACTCTTTTTGAAGAGAAATTGATCTGACTCTGCACACTTGGATACCAATTAGGAAGAAATTCTCACTGCAAAAGCACAAGGAAGAGTGGGTGGAAGGTTGTACATCTCTTTAAAAAGGAACTGTAATAATACCCTTTTTACAGTCATCTTAATCTTACCATATGAATCACAAGAGTATCTGAACACAGATATCTGAACACAGGCTTCTGGGTGTGGGGAAGGTGCACCTGAAAACAAGCCATAACTGATGAAAGGGTGCTGTGCTGTGCTCTGTTCCAGCAGTGAGATACTCTTAAATGTTAATGCAATGCATTTCTTGCAGGTGAAGGTGTGATGTGCAGTTTTTGTACCCATTTATGTCTTTTTGGTAGAGAATCTGTTTCCTCCCAAAACAGCTGCAGTTACTGAAACCCCGTGTAAAAGGTGTCATTAGCTTAAAAAGAGCTGTTGCTGTATCCTCTGTGGGTGCAAGGTCAGATCCATCTTGCACATCCTGCATGATGAGACTTAGGTATTTGAGTCTCAGGTGTGCTCTGCTGTGCTGCCTTCGTGTCCAGCCTTGTGTGTGACTGGGATGGAGGAGAGGTCACAGTGTTATGGTGCAACTAGGGTAGGTTTTGGAGCCAAGGGACCTCTTGCTAGAAGGTGATTTTCTATCAGTAGCTTCATACCCGTGGCTCTTCCTCCATCCTGCACTTGGGAGTCAACTTTGTGCCTTGCCATGAGATGCATCTAGTGATGCTGGACTGAAAGAGGATGGGTAAGGTGCCTGTGGACTCAGAGGGACAAGCAAGCTTTAACGTGTGGGTGGCTTGGCAGCAGTTGTCCATGGGCATACTTCTTTCCTTGGGGAAACATGGGGGAATCTGAGCTAACTTTACCCTTCTTCTGGGTTTCTTTGTCTATACAAAGATGGTTGTACTATATTACATAATGGCTTTTTCATGCAGGCAAGTCATGACTAACCCCCTTACCTCTGTATCATAAAATTGTCCCTGCTGCTGCCAAGGCTATGGGCAAGCCTTCTTCTCCATAAGTGATCTGAAGGAGGTTACTCTGCACCTTCACCCTTTGGGGCTCCTCTGGCTTCTGTTTCTCCAGGTCTGGCATGTTGAACTGGCTCTTCAGCTAGGAAAGAGGCACAGCTCCGTTGAACTCAGCTCTACTAACCAGTGTGGTTGGTATGTATGATCTATTATTATTAGTGTTCCCAGAGGGTGATATGTGTCCAGATGCTGTTACTGTAGGCAGGGAATAACAAGCCACAGTTTTGTCCTTAATCTGTATCTTTGTAATGCTGTTGTGGAGGGAAAAGGTGAAGAAGCATCTTGCCTTCTCTCACTTCTGCTAGTATTTACTCATGGATGTGACAAGCTGTCATTTTCTAGTTTGTGTGAAAAGTGACACTTATTTCCCTTCCCCTCATTGCAACCTTGCCAATGTATTTGCTGCATGCAGATATAGACTTGTGTTCATTTCCCTAGCAGATGTCACAGTGATTCAGTGCAAAATCTGCTCGGGGACATGATGATAATTGAACTGCTCTCCAGCAAGGGGAGATGAATGTGTTGGTATTTTCTGCCTCTGTTACAATAGTAGAGCTTTATATTTCAGATCCTCTATTTAGAGTTTTAACTTTCCATTTTGCACAAGAAGGCGGTAATGTGTGGAACTGTTTTAAACACTTCAGACTTCTGTAGAACCAAATGTAAATAACTAAAATATCTGATCCTAAAAAATAACAGATCTCTGCAGATTTCTACAATAGGATTCTGAATGTCCAGGCATGTAGTGCAAACTGCTATTTCTAAGTACCTTTAGGCAAGGCTGGAGGAGATCTACTGACATACTGATCTGTATTCAAGATCATGTTTCAAGTGTGCATTGTCTAAAGTGTTTAGGAGCTGACTTTACAGTCAGTGCCATTGTGAAGTGACAGTTTGATATTTAGATGCAAGAAATGTCTATGAATAGAATGTAAATGCTACTGTTATTTAAAGTAGGGTTTAATTAAATGCTGGCTCCTATTAGTCAAAATTTTCTGAGAATGCTTATCCTTTATTTCACTTCTGCATCCATTTACGTGGAAAAATCATTCTCTGCCAAGGAGGTGGCTCAAGAAGGTTTGGTATTCTTATGGTGACAACCCAAGGGCACCACTTCCCTCTTCGGAACACGGGTTGATTATATAGCTGCAGCAAAATAATAGAGGAGCCAAATTAAAAAAGAGTGAAAAGCAGTAACTAGCTGCCCACATTGCTTCTGCTGCTGTGCTAATTTTTTGATAGCTGTATAATTGATATGGATATAGCTGTATAATTGATATGGATATGGCTGGGATATGCAACATCCAGTTTGTGTGCATGCTTGATGCCTATATATTCTTTCAGGAGTTCCCAACTGCCTGCTATTTTCTGTTGTTACAAGTAGATGCTTACACAGAGTGCATCTCCAGCTGGCACTTGACCAAGCCTTCTCGGGGCTCATGGAAATACCCCTCCTTTAATAAAGTTAATGTCAGTGGAGATTGCCATCTTCAAGCATTTTGATATCCTTGGCACAAAGGAAATGCGGTTTCCTCCCTCTGGAGGATTAGACAGCATTAAAGCTGCTCCATCTGTGAAGATTAACACACTGCTGGGTGGCTGCTTTTTCTCCCCTTCCCCCCCTTGAAGGAATTACTGCTCCAAAGGAGTGCCTGCAAGAGGAGAGCTGTACTGCAGACTGCCTGACATCTGCTTTGTTCTTTTTGCTCTGTCTGCAAGAATGCCTGCATCAGAAAAATCAGTTTCATCTCCTGCTGTTTGGAGAGGATGTTCCTGTGCTGGTATCCCACTGCGCATCCCCGGCACTGTGCAATGGCAGCTGGAGGACTGAGGTCGCTGCTGCAGCTGTTGTTATACTGGGATGCCCTCCCAGTGCTGCTTGCTGGGACTGGGGAGTGGTGCAGATGCCAGACTCAGTTGGAGCAACTGCCCTTTTAGACGAAAGGGAGCAGTTTTTAAATCCAGTTACCTGCACAAAGTAATGGAAGAATTTGCAGTTAGTCTTTCCTAGGTTGAGCATTTTTTCTGTGGCAAAAGAGACTCTCCTTGTCTAAGGAAAATCAAGATACTTCAAACGGTACTGCAAAAATTCTCAAGTCTCTGCAACAGATGAGCAAACCTAACCCCAGATTGGGAGGCGGAATGATGAAGCTGCATCATTTTGACAAATGGTGGTGTTGAACCATGGCTAATGGCAACTGCTATGTAACAGTTTATATATGAAAAGAAGTCTGGTTTTGAGAGAATTTATTACCATAGAAAGAAGTAGTTTTTTTAGTTATGTAACTGGTGCTATGGAAATCTTAGTAAGTTTTTTTTTTTTAAGGACTGTGCAGTAAGGCCTGGCTCCTAAATGGGTAATTTTAATTCAAAATGAGAAAAGGCCTTTTGCAGAACTAGTGGAATAGAGCAACAATGAAGCATACCAAAAAAGACAGTCCAAAAGAGTGGTTCAAATAAAATTTAAGAAATGATTCTTGGGGTCTGCTTTTGAATTTTGTTGTAAGGTTCTTATGTGACTTTTTGCAGTTATTTGGCCTCTTTATTTGTCTTTGTCTGAAAAGTAGATATAACAATAATACAGATCTTCTCTCAGTCTCTGGCACAGCACTTGCTTCTACCATGCAGGGGAGACAACAGCTAGCCTNTGAATTTTGTTGTAAGGTTCTTATGTGACTTTTTGCAGTTATTTGGCCTCTTTATTTGTCTTTGTCTGAAAAGTAGATATAACTCAAAGCTAATTCTGTTGTCATTCTCTGGCACAGCACTTGCTTCTACCATGCAGGGGAGACAACAGCTAGCCTGGCCTTGGGAACAGATTTTTGCTCGTATATTGAATTAATATATATAAGCCTAGGTCTGGAACTTGTCTGCAGCTGCTGGTGAAAGAGAAAAATCTGAAGCAGTTCAAAATAGTGAGTCCAGAAGCATGTGATGCAGGTATCTGTAATCTGGTAGCTTTCAATGTTTGGTCTTGTGTTTTCAGGGTCTTCCATTGATGGAGCTCTAACCACTCAGTGTAACAAAACTCTGAAGACCCCTTTCTCCCCTACTCCTGCATTTCTACACTGTACTTCCCAGACATAATGTCAGTTTGTAGAAGCTGTGAGGATATTCTCTAATCCTCAGAAGTCCCCAAAGCAGTGGGCAGTTTTTCTTTTTTTCTTTTTTTCTTTTTTTTCCACAGAACCTAAGCTGAGCCTTCTTGCTGCTGCCTTTATTTCTCCCTAGGTCACTCAGGCAGCCCCAGCAGCCTCCATTTTATGCCTGCCTTGTCTAAGGGACCTGTGGGGAAGAGCTGATGAAGGGTGGGATGGGGGAAGGTCGGCCTGAGGATTGTTGTCCAGTCTGGGCTGCAGCACTGAGAGAGTGCTACTCGAGACTGTGTTTTGGTGGTGGAAAGTTGGGGTGTGGGGAAGTGATTGAGAGTTTGGGTGAAACAAGGAAATGAGGAGAAAATTTTCAGTGGGGGGAGTGAACCTCAAATTCCACTTCTAGGGGAGGGATTTCCAGCACATAAAATTGAGGCGTTTGGAAGAGGGGGAAGAGAAATTAAGGCCAAAGACAAATTAAAGAAGGAGAGAAGCAATGGCTTAAATGATACTTGTGATGATAGAAAGAAGGGGAAAGTACTGTGACTAAGGAAGAAACAAGGCAGAGCTCAGAAGCTGAGGGAGAAATAGAAGTGACAGAACTGAAGAGTGGAGAGCAGAGGTGAGAGGATGAGCCTATTGTCTGCATTGCAATCTGATGTGTTTATTCAACTCTTGGAGACGTGAGGCACTTGCTGCTGGCAGGGAGGCTTTCCTGTGTGACTGACTTTGGTTTCACAGCCTTGGTGCTGCTCTGGGCTGCTCTTAGACACCAAGACGGAAATACAGGGATATGGCTCTGCAGCAGCATGCCCCTGCAGGTTATGTCATGGGGAAAGGCAGGAGAGGGAACACAGTTAATCACTACTTCTCCTGATATATAAAGTTGGGTGCTAAAACAGACTCCACTCCTACACACAATGTGCTCAGTCTCTCCATTTTTATGTAACAGGAAGCACTGAAAAATATGATTTTGCCAGGGCAGAAAATTTTTGTATTAATGGTAAGAGAGGGGAAAAAAAAGCTTTGTACACAGGAAGGATTGCTGTTGTACAAAGCTAAGACAGATTTTCAAAATTCAAGTATTTTAAAGATTTGTGGATTTCTATACATATCTGGAAGGAGACACTTGAAGTGTGGACAATTTTGATCTTGCAGGCATCAAACTTAAAGTTGTTAAACTGACAATTTTTTTCTATATCTAAATACTTGATAAGCTCCTTTTTTTTTTTTTTTTTTTTTTTTCTGACACAAAGTAAATTAGGCTATAACCAGCCTGGAAAGGAAACTAAAGACAAGGGCAGAAAAAACATTTCCTATTTCTTCTGTCACTGCTTGTGGGTAGTTGAGTGTGGTTAGGAAGCAGAGAGACTGTGCAAAGAATTTTCTTAATATCTTGCTAATGAGACTTGGCTGTGGAAGGGTCTGTCCCAATCTGTGGGCTTCCCAGCTGCTTCCCTCTTGGCTGTCAGGCTGCCTTCTCTACTTGAAAGCAGGAATTTCCCTTTGTATGCCAGCCCCTGTCTATTGTTTCTCTATATACAGACCAGGATTCTGCCTTTCTTTGCTCTTGAGCTGGTCATGATGATAATGAGGTCCCAAATCTTTCTGTAGCCACAAGGTCTACTCAGCCCCCTGTTTGGAAGCTCATTTTGAATAGGTAACTGTTGCCCCAATCCTCTGGGCCATCCTTGTAGTTGAAATGTCAGCACTATTTCCCTTTGTTTAATCAACCTTTAAGGAAAGGGATTTGTGCTGGAAACCAAAGGAAAAGTTTCCCTGGATAGCTGATGCTAGAAGGAACACTCTGACATCCTCTGAGGAAAGGTGTTCTGGAAGCTCAAGGTGTTCATGGTGTGTGCTCAGCAGCTTAAAAATAGGGTGAATTTCCTGTCTGAGAGCAAGATTAGTGAGAAGCAAAGTCTGTGGTCGAGGAGCCTCCAGCGGTCACCAGGTTGCTTTTGCACAGAGCTGTGCTCCAGCCTGCACAGAATGGATACCTTTGCTCCATAGGAGATGACTCACTGGAGGTGGGAAGATGGCTGTTAAGGGTGTCACAAAGCATCTGTCAGGAGCATTGCCTGTGACCAGGAGGCATAAGGAGAATCTTTCCTGGTGAGCTGCAATGTGCCAAGTGCATAGAGTAACCATGCTGTGTGAGGAAAAGGTTGTGGAAATTGCCACCTTTGGGCAACCCTTCATGGCTCTCTCACAGAAAGTGCAGCAGATACATGAATACCCTGAACCAGACCCCCAGGAACTTCAATGCCTCGAATTTCTTGTTTGTCATTGCATTTTCATAGTGCAGGGACTCCTGCCTTCATCTGTCAGTGTTGCATTTGGTATCATGAACAGTGTGGGCTAGTGGCAAGAAACCAGTGAAGGGACTTTATCCTGTAAATTTACCAGTGAGAAACCTACTGATACAGTTAAATAGCCACAAATATGGAATTAGTCTGAACATTAAGCAAAATGAGATATATCCTTGCATGTGAGTAATGTTATTTAAGAATGAAGAGGTGGTTCTTTAAATAAATGCTTTAAATGTGGTTTGTGTAGATGTCTAAGTATAAAGAATAAAAGATGAGGGTGGGTGTTTTTGTACTGAATAGCAATGATGTAACCGCACTGCTGCAAAGCATTTGTGAATTGTTGGGCTAGGCAGATGAGAGTGGCACTTGCATCTCATTTTAGCTCTCATGAGGCAATGCCTCTTGTCTAAGGCCTTATTTTGAGTAAAGACTAATACCTTTGCATTTGATCCTGCTGCCATTGAAACTGATGGGAGACTGCTTATCAAGGAAAGCAGATAGCAGGACCAGGAACCTATGGCAGATATATTCAACTTAAAAGGATGCAGTGTAGGGTTTTTCCCTGTTCAAGTATCAAGCACTTTAAAAGGGATCTTCCTTATCAGTCAGCAGCAGATCTGAGGAAGAGTCTTATGTTACTCTGTTATTTTCTAAATCTGCAAAAGCAGCAAACGCTGTATGTTGGCCAAAGGAGCAGCAGGACTGCTTTGCTCCTCTGCAGATGTAGTGTCATTGCACTGATGGTTTCCAGTGGGAAATTCCACCACCACCAGCCTTGCCAAAGATAGCCTGGAGGAGGAGGAAATGTCCCGTGATAATGGTGGTTCTTTCCCAAAGAAATAACAACAAGCAGGGAAATCCATCAAGCCGTTAGTCATGCATTTTATACACACATATATATACATAGCACAGTGGATGTGAGTGTGTAGCTCATGGGATATAAATGTATATGCTGTAGAAATTGGCCCAGCAGATAATTTTGCTAATAAGCTTTGTATTTAGTTTTTATGAAAGATATTAAGATTAGTGCGGCTAGAAAATAGGTTGTACCTCTTTAAATGAGCCTCCTTTCTGTGAAGCCTGAAGGTTATTTTTAATTTTAAATGGTGCTTGTTGAAAAGAAGTGAAATCAAAGGGTATTTTGGAATGTGGCTTTTCTTTAAATACATTCCTTGTAGGTGGGGAAGTCTACAATTTTTTGTACCACAGATGCTCAAGCTCCATTAATGTCTTTGTGTGCAAGTTCATAAGGCAATATCATCTTCCAAACTGGTGTAGGAGAGATAATTGATTTTTAGTGCTTTCTAAAATGCAGAGCACAGACATGCCACAACCATTGTGAGTATGGAAGCGTGAAAATTTACTTGAGAAATAAGCCAGGGGAAGTTTTGATTCTGACCACTTCTAAAGTGTTTAGTACCCTGCATATGCATTCAGGAAATTTAAAATCTTCCATAAATGCAGGACATAGCTTCAAAAAAAAAATGTCCTTGCCTCTTAGATTAAATTATGGGGGGCCAGATCTTCAAATGTACTGTGACTGTGGGTGAGATCCTATTTAATGTTTAAAAATGTTTTGAACACGTGCAGTATACTTCTAAAAACCAGAAAAGCATATGGGATTTGAACGGTGACAGAGCAATGTCTTTGCTGCAGTTTGGAAGATGGAGATGGTGGCTTTGTTTTTAAATGAGACATTCCCTGAACTAAACTAATTTCTGGTGTAACATTGCAAAAGTCAGTGTGGTAAACTGGTCTTCAGGGTTAATTCAGTTAAGAAACTACATGGTGGATTTTATGCTCATAAATATATTTGGGGAACCATGTTTTATGTATATATATATATATATATATATGTTTTTTTTCTCCTTAGAATTGGACTGTTTATGCCTCTGTGTTTGTTTGATGGTAAATTATTTAAAACCAAATTGCAACAGTGCTTCAATTGTTGAAGGCAATTGGAAGTTAGCCTCTAGCATCATCATCGA